>NW_012099543.1:1093969-1103129 GCF_000951045.1 Mandrillus leucophaeus | reverse complement strand
CCTCTGATGCTATTTTGCACTTGGCTTCATACAGAGTAGAGAAGTAGGTGACACTAAGAAAAGCATACAAAGGAAAATGATGGAAAAATTGAGTTTCTCTCTAAGGCATAGATGCCTGTATAAGTTTGTTTATCCTGGTGCTTATCTTGATTATTATCAATTTTTATTAGTTTTTTATGAGAAGAAGTTTAGAGGGGAAAGCTTCTTTTAGAATAAAGGAGACTTAAGACCCCATCTAGTTGCATCAATCCACTAAGGAGTTAGAACTTGTTAAATGTTGACCAAAAAGTCAAGAATTTTGAAGAAGCTGGATCCCAAGAAAAAATATCAGAGTACATCTCAATGGAAGCATAAGGTTTTAACTGAATTGCACTTACGCTTCAATGCATACCAACAGAATTCAGTAAATGCCCCTTGCTTATGACCATCTATATTAATCTTACTACTTCTTGGGACCTGTAATGGGAATTTAAGATGATTACAGGAAAGTCTAGATGTGACTAACTTTCCTCAGTGTTCAACAAATATATGTTAATTGAGAAATACGTATGAACGGTGATTATCTGTAGTTCAGAGGAAGTTTCATTCTTTTCTTATTTACCATCCTGTCACTTTTAATCATTTTAATGGTCTCCCCAAAACTGTTTTATTTTTCCCAGGGGCCAGCCAGTTTTGAATTTCTATATTTTGGTCCTTCTGAAATTCTAACAGACTCATAACCATCTTCTCTTCTTCCACATCCCTGAATGCTAAGGTTCCTTTATAATTCTCTAATTGTATAAGGCCACTAATATATTTAGAATTTGTATTTTCTCTTCAAGACGAACAAAGGAGTGGATGTCTTAAGTTTGTGTCTTTTATTGTTTTCAGGGGTTTTACCCCTACTTGTACGAAAGAGTAGACACACTTATTAGCTGGTTAGCTACAAGATTAACTGCAGTCATAATAGGCTTTATGCTAAATGTTTCTTACTAAAAAAAACTGGGCACAGGCAATGTTTTGGTAAATTCAACAACATTTTCTGTTATCATATATTATCAAACTTTTGGCCTCATTAGAATGACGATGCTATGTGGCAATCATTTGCTGATAAAGTATGAAAAGTGGCATTCAATTTACTAAATTGTGGAAACTTAGTGTTGTAAGAAAATTTAGATGTTATCAGATTCAGTGACACTCATTTCACCATTAAAAAATATAAGGGTCATGGGTACAAATGACTTGTGGAATCTTACTTAGCCAGACCTGACATCTCCCAATAGCTGGTTTAATATTCTTTCCTATGATTTAGGTATTCTGTTTCTTGCCAAGACATGTAGAAAGAGAAATGCTTTATCTTTCTAGAAGAATACTTCATATTTTAAAACATTTACTTCACTTAGTTATAATTATTTTTCTTCTATAACATATACTTTTCATGGACATATTTTTAGGCATTGTTAATTAAGAGATGACCCTATTCTGGAAAGGTAGTTCTGGGCACTTGCAAGACAATAAGGATACACTGTTTCTTTCAGCCAGTGTGTAAGATGGAAGTTAGGTTGACCTAGCAAAACTTCTCTAATTTCAGCAAATAAGGGGTTTCTTTTTCTCCTCTCTGCCTGCTTGAATTACAAACGACTTCTTGAAGCATCTGTTTTCACTAAATTTGACAGCTAGGAAGGAAGGTTCACAATTTCAGCAGCTGTTATTTGTTTTTTTCCTTTACTGAGATGAGCAGCAAGACCACAGTATCTAGAGATTTGTTTGATTACTCAGCAGGACAGTAGGAGCTAAAGCAGAAACATGATAGAAACCATGAGAAGACGAGCAAGGCATGACATGAGCAAACATCAAAAAGGCATGGTTTGATAAGCACAATCCAAAAATAAAGTTCACTCTAATGACATAGTGACCAGAGGGAAGGTTACTGATGCAAAATAGCTGAATTCAAGGACTGTTTCAAGGGCACTTATTAATGTGTGTAGTATACAAGCTGAGTCATATACATAATTTCTTCCAAAGCAGATTTTCATATTATTGAACATAAGGTTGGCAAACATTACTGTGTAACTCATACTGCCCTCTCTTTTGAAAAGTATTAATACGTTTCAAAGTAGGAGAGTGTTTCAAATGGCTTCAAGAGAGAATGTTTGCTGCCCTGCTCAACAAGTGATTAAGGAGACAAATTTGAAGCCAGGGTTTCAAACACACATTGCCAGAGTATGAATAACCAGTACAGAGGCAGCAAGGAAGGATGTAGAATAAAGCTGAGCAGAAGACTCGGGAAAGATGCATAAAAAAGCAGAATGTCAAACTCAGCATCAGAACAATGAAAGCAAATAAACATACTGAAAAAAACAGAGCCCTAAGCCAACAGATTTTACCAGAAGACAACATATGTATAACACACTGGAAAGTGTTAGGAACTAATGGCTATTTCTTAGGAGTAAAGAGCTCGGGGTATGCTATTGCAAAATTTGCTTCTGTACAGCAATTCACATCATGAGACAGGAATAAGCACTATATTTCTGTGCAGAGTAAAAATTTGAAGAGTGTAGCACAGACAAGGAAAGGAGGTTCAATAATGAAAGAGGAAAAATTATAAGAAAAATATTCTCTCCTGAACCTGCAACAGGAGATATGTTTTATGAACAATATTATTTAAAAGTATAGTCAATATTAAGAACCCTACTTCCAACCTACTCCTTCCAAATAACTGACAGTTGTTTGCCAATAATAGAAATAGAAAAAGCTGAACAAGGGTTTACAAAAATGGGAATTCTTCATCTAGCTGCTATAACAGAATACTATAGGCTGGATGGAATATAAACAACAGAAATTTATGTCTTATAGTTTTGGAGTCTGGGAAGTCCAAGATCAAGCCATTAGCAGATTCAGCATCTGGTGAGGGCCTGCTTCCTAGCTGCTTTTTTTTTCTTGCGTGTCCTAATGATAGGTGACAAAGTGCTAGCAGCCCTCACTCTCAGCGCCTCCTCGGCCTCAGTGTCCACTCTGGCGGCGCTTGAGGGGCCCTTCAGCTTGCCGCCACACCGTGGGAGCCTCTGTCTGGGTTGGCTGAGGCCAGAGCCCCCTCCCTCTGCTTGCCGGGAGTTGTGGAGGGAGAGGCGCAGGGCAGGAACCGGGGCTGCGCGCTGCGCTCCTGGGCCAGTGTGAGTTCCAGCGGGTGCGGGCTCCACGGCCCCCAGCACACAGAGCGGCTGACCTAGGGCATTGAGAAGCTTAGCACTTGGGCCAGCAGCTGTGGCGGTTGTGCGGGTCCCCCAGCATTGCCGGCCTGCTGGCACTGCACTCAAATTCTCTTAGGGTTTGGCTGCCTCCGGTGGGGCAGGGCTTGGGACCTGCAGCCTGCCGTGTCTGAGCTCCTCCCACTGCGGTGGGTTCCTGCAGGGTCTGAGCCTCCCGGACGGGTGCCATCCCCTCCTCAGTGGTGCCTGGTCCCATGGACAGCCCAAGGGCTGAAGAGTGCAGGCTTCGCTCGGGCCTGGCGGGCAGCTAGGCCTGCAGCCCTGGTGCAGGATCCACTGGGTGAAACCAGCTGGGCTCCTGAACTGGATGGGGACTTGGAAAACTTTTATATCTAGCCAGAGGATCATATGTGCACCAATAGGCACTCTGTGTCTAGCTCAGGGTTTGTGAATACAACAATTGGTACTCTGTATCTAGCTAACCTACTGGAGACTTGGAGGACTAGCACTCTGTAACTCTGTCTAGCTCAAGGATTGTAAATGCACCAATCAGCACTCTGTGTCTAGCTCAAGGGTTGTAAATGCACCAATCAACACTCTGTGTCTAGCTCAAGGTTTGTAAATACACCAATCAGCACTCAGTGTGTAGCTCAGGGTTTGTGAATACACCAATTGGTACTCTGTATCTAGCTCACCTAGTGGAGACTTGGAGGACTAGCACTCTGTAACTCTGTCTAGCTCAAGGATTGTAAATGCACAAATCAGCACTCTGTGTCTAGCTCAAGATTTGTAAATACACCAATCAGTACTCTGTGTCTAACTCAAGGTTTGTAAAGGCACCAATTGGTACTCTGTATCTAGCTAACTCTGTATCTAGCTAACTAGCATTTGGTGACTCTGTGTCTAGCTCAAGGATTGTAAAGGTATCAGTCAGCACTCTATCTAATCGGACCAATCAGCTCTCTGTAAAGTGGACCAATCAGCTCTCTGTAAAATGGACCAATCAGCAGGATGTGGGTGGGGCCAGATAAGGGAACAGCCTGCTGTCGTCCCTTTCCACAGTGTGGAAGCTTTGTTCTTTGGCTCTTTGCAGTAAATCTTGCTGCTGCTGACTCCGTGGGTCCACGCTGCCTTTATGAGCTGTAACACTCACCGCGAAGGTCTGCAACTTCACTCCTGACAGCAAGACCACGAACCCACCAGGAGGAAGAAGCTCCAGACACATCTGAAGGTCTGAAGGAACAAACTCTGGACAGCCCTTTTTTTTTTTTTTTTTTTTTGAGACGGAGTCTCACTCTGTCACGGGGCCTGGAGTGCAGTGGCCGGATCTCAGCTCACTGCAAACTCCGCCTCCCGGGTTTAGCCATTCTCCTGCCTCAGCCTCCAGAGTAGCTGGGACTACAGGCGCCCGCCACCTCGCCTGGCTAGTTTTTTGTATTTTTTAGGAGAGGCGGGGTTTCACCGTGTTAGCCAGGATGGTCTCGATCTCCAGCCCATCTTTAAGAACTGTAACACTCACCGCTAGGGTTCGTGTCTTCATTCTTGAAGTCAGTGAGACCAAGAACCCACCAATTCCAGACATACTAACATGGCCAAAGGAGCAAGATAACTCCCTGGGTATCTTCTATAAGGGTACTAATCCCATTTATAATGACTATGCCCTCATGAACTAATCACCTCTCCAAAGCACCACCTCTAAATATTACACTGGTGATTAGGTTTCAACATACAAATTTTATGGTACATAAGTGTTCGCATTCTATCCTGGGCCCCCCAAATTAACTTATTTCTCATATGTAAAAAACATTACAAAATACTCATTTCATTCAAACAGTCCTGGTGGCCAAATTTAACTTTTTCCAGAGTCAACTCAAAAATCGAAAGTTTGGCATCTCATTTAAGTATCATCTAAATCAGATATGAGTGAAACTCAAAGTATGATTTATCCTGAGGCAGAATTTTCCTCCAGCTGTGAACCTGTGAAATCAAACATTGTATGCTTCCAAAATACAATGGGGAAAACAGGCATGGCAGAGCCACTTCCATTCTAAAAGGGAGAAATAGGAAAGAAGGAATGAGTGCCGGGCCTTTAAAGTTATTCTTTCATTGTCTTGAACAGTAGTCCTGGGCTTCTATTGTGTTGGCTGATTGGTCTCCTTATCAAAGAGACTTTGGTCACTCTTGGGGTGACCTTTCCGCAAAGGCTTTTCTCATTCGTTTCAATATAGATAGCCTGAGAATTTTCCAAATCTTTAATTTCTGGTTCCTTTTTGCTTAACATTTCCATCTTGAATTTGAATTTTACCATAAGCAGTCAAGAAGAGCCAGTCCACTGCTTTAGCACTTTACTTAGACATTTCTGAAGACAAATATCTAGTTTCACCACTTGCAAGCTATGCCTTCCACAAAATGCTAAAACAGGAGCACAATTCACCCAAGTTATTTACCACTTTAAAAGAAGAATAATCTTTCTTACAGAGTCCAATAATTCATTCTTTATTTCCATCTGAGACCTCATCAGATTGGCATTTGCCACCCATATGTCTATGAACATTCTATTGAGAATTACTGGGATGTTCTCTAAGGAGACTGAAACTTCCTCTAGAACTCTCCTTTTTTCTTTCTGAGCCTTTACCGGAATCACCCTTAATGGTCTGTTCACAACAACATAGGCTTTTCCTAGCATGAACCTCAAAACTCTTCCAGTCTCTGCTCATTACCCAGTTCTAAAGTTGCTCACACATTGTTAGGTGTTTGTTATAGCAACACCCTAACTCTTGTGTACCAACTTCTGTCTTAGTCCATTTGGGCTGCTATAAGAATACCATAGACTGGGTGGCTTAAAAATAGAAATTTGTTTCTCACAGTTCTGGAGGCTGAGAAGTTTAAGATCAAGGCAGCAGCATATTCAGTTTCTGGTGAGGGTGTACTCCCTGGTTCATAGACAACTGTCTTTTCGCTTTTTTATCTTTACGTGTGAAGCATGGTCTCACGTTGCTAAAGGGGTAAAGAAGCCCTCTGGTAGCTCTTTTATAAGGATACTAATTCCATTCATGTTACTTTCCAAAGTTTCCACATACAACTATCACATTGGGTGTTAGGCCTCAATATATGAATTTGAGGGGGACGTAAACGTTCAGTCTATAAGAGTATCTATTTCTGACTTACTAACATTGTGAAGATACCAAGACAAAGCATATTCTGCATGATCGTTAAAGTGGGAATTGAGTTTTAGAGAACAGGAGTTTTTCAATTATCTTTCTATTAAAACTTAGAAACAAAGTACTTTCTTTTAACATGAGATATCTTTATTTTTATCTTCAGTGTGGGGCACAATGACCCTAAATTATTTATACTTTGGAGAACAAAAGATTGCTTAATGCCATGCATATAACTTTGTAGAAGTTTGCTAGTGTGTTTTAATTGAGAAGCCTTGAACACGGAAGAATTTCTAAGACAAAGAACAGTTTTAAAACTTGGTTTTTGCTACCAAGATAGCGCTGTGCATATTTGGAGGGGAAAAGATGTGTGGGCCATGTGTTATCATTCTTTTGACATTTGCTTGACATAGTTCAACTTACTGACAAATTAGACTAATAAACCAAGAGAAATGTTTTCCTTTTGTCCTCAAATTTTGATTGTTTTAATTAAAAATACATTGCTATTCAAATGTCATCTTGATTTTACAGGATAGCAAATAAAAATAGAATTGATTTTTTAAATTGGTGAAAACGTTACAGAGCTGTGGTGTTTACAAAATAAATGCATGGATAGAAAACCTGATAGCATTGATATTGAAGACACAGGTATGTTTCAATTAAGATAGACATGGTTCAAGACAGAATAATGGATGTGGTTTAGTTAAAAGATACGGCTAAAGAAATGTTGGAATAGTTGGTAAGTATAAAAATCTTGAAGTTAAGTTTTTGAGGAGATATGTTCCATGCAGTTGCAGATATAAAATAATTTTTTATAAATTGTGGAAAATATTCAAATGATGGAGCATCTGGCAGGAAAGAGAAATTCAATGGGCTTATAATCATTTCAAAATAACTATAAGAAGTGCTATTTACAAATTTGTAATTTGGGTTTAGAGGAACTAATGAGGCCACATTGCCATTACATTTTTTAAAAATTGTCATCTTGCATTTTAGACCAATATATATAGATTTTTGTCTTTGGGAAACAAAATATTGGTGTGAGGGTATAACATGAATAAGAGTGGTCAAGCCCATTTTAAGGGTTCTACTTAAAATTTTAAAAAGCAATGTTCCTGGGCCATGGAGAGGACTTAATCAGTTTTTTTCTTTTAAAATATCTGTCTCAGTTGAAGATATGGTCCTTATATGAGTTAATAGCACACTTGTAGTAATCCTCGGTTTTGCTGCAATCTCAACATGTTATCATTTTGATTTTGCTTCCTGAAATCTTTCAATACTTTTTGATTTCTAATCTCACTATCCTACCACAACATGTGATCATTTTGATTTTGCTTCCTAAAATTTTTTAACTCTTTTTCGTTTCTAATCTCACTATTCTAGTTCAGTTCTGTTATTTGCCCTAAATCTATTGAATAGCTTTGCAATGAATCTCTTTGGCATCAATTTTGAATCTTTTTGAATCTCTTATTGAGTCTTTTTGCCTCCAATTTTACTACTAAAAAGTTTTCTTAGTTAAATGTGTGTGTGTATATATATATATAGAGAGAGAGAATACAATAACAATTTGAAAGGTTATTTCAGATGGTGAGATTATAGGTGATTTGGGTGATTTGTGTTTGTGTTACACGTGTTTCTATTTTTATTCCTAACTGATCTTGAATTTGTTTTCTGTTAAATTATAAAATTACATTTTTTTCTAACCTAGTCATCTGTATGATCTATCTAGAACTGAAAAATTGTAATGACTTTTGAGTCACATAAACTCGAAATTCACTGTTTAAACTTTTAGGATTGCATTAGTCATATTAGGTTACTTTATGCCCAATTAACAAATAATCTTTAAAGATTAGTGCCTTCACACAAAAAATGTTTATTTCTTGCTTATCAAAGGACCATTCTCCTAGGGATGAGGCTCCGTTCACTATTGTATCTAAAGTGATGGCACGTAGTAGAGTCTCAATAAATCTTCATTGACTAAATAAAATATACACAAGCATGTACACACATCCCCCCTCCTTCCCATTGCTCTCTTCTCAGTTTCAGTTGTCTATCATTAATTGGCTCAGCATTTCAGGATGCTTTGATCTCATTGCCATATAAACATACTGCTCTGTTTCCTGTAAACTTGGAAAATCATGAAGAATCATGTGCTGGCTCTGTAAGTCTTCTACCTAGAAATAATGTATATAAGTTCTGCTTACTTTTCATTGCTCAAAGTTAGTTATGGGGTGTCTTAACTTGGGCTGCTATAGCAAAATATCACAAGCTGGGTGGCTTAAACAACAAACATTATTTCTCGCAGCTGTAGAAGTTGGGAAATCGAAGATCTAGTCGCTAGCCAATTCAGTGTGTGGTGAGGGCCCACTTTCTAGTTCACAGCAGGCTATCTTCTCACTGTATTCTCACATGGCAAAAAGAAGAAGCACACTCCTTAGGCAATCTTATAAGGGAATGAATTCCATTCACAAAGGATCCATTTTGTTGACCTTATCTAATCCTTATTACGTTCCAAAGACCCTACCTCCTAATACCATCACCTTCAGGGATAGGATTTCAATGTAAGTATTGAGGAGGCATAAACATTCAGTTCCTAATACAGGGCAGAACTCAAACAGCATGTTTCTGGCAGGAGAAGAGAACCAGAAACCTTGTGAAACATTAGTCATTTTTACCACAATTAGCACTTGTAAATTACATAAGAATAGAATCTAATGAGCATCAACAGTTAAGTTTATTGGCTCAATGAGAAAGATCATTTAAAAATTAATATAATTGGGTGAGTCATGGACGGTTGCAATATACAACCAGTCA
>NW_012099543.1:1071490-1093768 GCF_000951045.1 Mandrillus leucophaeus | reverse complement strand
TGATGACACTTATTTTTCTCTTTGCATTTACACACATGCATTCTCTTAGAAAACATCAATTGTCACTGATCCTGGAAAAGCCTGAAGAAGTTAATGAAAAGTTTTTGAGACTACATTGGGTTTTCTTTCAGTTTATAATAGTGGTTCCCTACAGTAGAAATGGACAGATCTCTTCAAGCTTTTGACTCTGGGGAAAAATTTGATAAATTTATATAAGCCTTGATTTACCAGTAAATATATGACCGATCTTTCCAAAACCACAGTGGAAGTTTAAAGCTTGTAGAATATTAGCAAAATATTATAAACTTGAAGACATGATAAATTTCCCCTACATTTCCACTTGATTTAAATGAGAACCTGCTGTGACTTCAACTTACGACCACAGTGTAGACATTTTCTAATATTCCCAATATATCATATGTTTGGTAATCACATATTTATTATAGTTCTTATACAAATGGAAGTGGATAATAAAGTAGAAGGACATCCCCTAATGGGAGCAAGTAGTTGGTGAAGAGTGGAGATTAATCTTAGAACCCCTCTCTATCTGAAATTGCTTATTTAACTCTAATCACAGACATATCTACAAATCCACAAACAAAATTTCATAGATCTTGTCCAAGGGTAAAAAAAAGCTCTTAAGTACTATATGTGACAGATAATTAATTAATACTAAAACACTTTTATTTTATATAATAACCCATGTAGAAATATTTTATATATATGCCTCTCGTACATATTTAAATTATAAGAAAAATTTGTTACTGACATCATATTTTTTGGTGATCACTGATCATAACTCTTTTCTTTTTTTTTTAAATGAGACAGTGTCTCACTCTATCATCCAGGCTGGGGTGTAGTAGTGTGATTGTGGCTTACTGCAGCCTCTATCTCTCAAGCTCAAGCAATCCTTTCACCTCAGCCTTCACAGTAGCTGGAAGCACAAGTGCACACCTCCATGCCTGCTAATTTTAAAATTTACTTTGTAGAAATGGGATTCATAAATCTTAAAGTCCTAAAATATTGGTGCTGGAAGAATTTGCTGTTTACATGTTGATAATGGGATCTAACTTCAAGATTTGTCAATACAATTGAAGGAGTCATTTATAAAAAGAGAAGCTATAGTTAAATTAATACTGAAAATATTTATTCTATTTGAAGGGCACAATGGTTTCTATATTCTTACATTTTAAATAGTCAATTGATTATTAATTTGTGATTTAGGGCTTAAAATATATAAAGAGAGGCTTTTGGTTCTCTATTAAATGTTTGAGATTTTAATATATCCAAGTGGTGGCTGGGAGTGGTGGCTAATGCCTGTAATCCCAGAACTTTGGGACAATCCTTCCAAGGTTGGTTTGAGGCCAGGAGTTCTAGACTGGCCTGGGACATAGCAAGACCTTGTCCGTAAAATATAATTAAAAACAATTTGCTGAGCATGGTGACCCATGCATGGAGTCCTCGCTACTTGGGAGCCTGAGGTTGGAGGATCACTTGAGTCAAGATGCTTGAGGTTATGATAAACTGTGATGTCTCTGCACTCCAGCCTGGGCAATGGCACAAGACTCTGCCTCAAAAACACAAAACCAAACACTAGAGTAGGAATAAAGATGTTTTATTTACTTAATTGTAAAATTAATTTAGTCATTAAGTAGTTAGAAGAATGATTGTGTACAGCTTAGAACATGTAAACAAATGTGCTTCTTTTTCTTCATCTTTATTTCATTGTACATTAAAATAGCTGTACAAAATATTAATATTTGATGTTATTATCTATATACTAATCATTTTCTTTTTAACATGTCTCGCTCATATTTAAAGTGTATTTCTTGTAAACAACATTTAGTAGATTTCCTTTTTTTAGCTGTCTCTCTTTTAAGTAGTGGTTTAAACATCTGTATTTAATGTAACTATTGACATCCTAGATCATTTTCTATTTATCCACTTAATTATTTATTTCTTTGTTCATCCTTTTCTGATCTTTTTTGAAGGATGACTTGAGGATTTGTTTTTGCGTGTCTATTACCTTTTTATTTGTATCTTTTTCTGATAGTTTCTCTAGAGATCACAAAATGCATTTCAACTAATAACAGTCTAGCTTCAAAAATTATCAGCTACTTTACAATGGGAGAGTGTTAAAAAACATATTTATTTCCTCCTTATTGTTGTCGTATATTATGCTTCTATACATTCAGTAAACATATTATTCTTATATTTTTATTTTACTTTTGAACAGTCAATTTTTAAAAGAGTTCAAATAAAATAATATCTAATAAACATTTTACGTTTTAAAGATATACTACATATAAAATATACATATTATGGTATGCAAAATAATAGCCTTAAAGAGATGTCTATGTGTTAATGCCCAGGACTCATGAGTATATTATGTTACCTAGCAAAGGAGATTTAAAGTAGTTAACTGCTATGGTTTGAATGTTTGTGTCCTCTCCAAAATTTATGTTAAAATTTCATGCCCATAACAACAATATTACAAAGTAGAACTTTTAGGAGATGATTAAGTTATGAAGACAGACTCCACTCCAAATGATGCAGAAACATGTTGCTATCTTGGAAGCAGACAGCAGCCCTTACCAGACACAAAACCTGCTAGTGTCTTAAACTTGGACTTCGAGAAATGTGAGAAATAATTTTTTGTGATTTATATTAGTTGGTGCAAAAGTAATTGCGGTTTTGGCCATTACTTTTAATGAACAAAACCTTAATTACCTTTGCACCAACCTATAAATTATCTTGTCTGTGGTATTTTGCTATAGCAGCAAAAATGGACCAGGAAATTGGTATCAAGAAGGTGGATATTCCTATAAACACATACCTAAAAATGTGGAAGTAGCTTTGAAAGTGAGTAATGAGTAGAGGCCAGGCCATAAAGCAGTATTTTACGAAGGGCTGAGAAGAGCTGTAGACAGATCCTGAGTCTTAATTATTAACTAAATGGTCATGATCAAAATATTGGTAGCAATGTGGACAGTAGAGGCCATTCTGATGTGGTCTTAGAAGGAAATAGAGAATATCTTATAGGAAACTGGAGCAAAGGCCATCCTTGTTACAAAGGGGCAAAGAACTTGGCTGCATTATCTCCATAGCCTAGTATCTTGTGAAAGGCAGAACTTATAAGCAGTGAATTATGATATTTGGTAGTAGAAGAAATCTCTAAGCAAAGTGTTCAGGGTGTTGCATAGCTTATTTTAACTTCCTATAGTAAAATGCAAGAAGACAGACATGTTTTAAAGATGGAATTTACAATTAAAAGAGAAACATAACTCAAATATTTAGAAAATTCTCACCCTAGCCAGATTACAATGAAAAGGTATGTTTGGGAGAAGACACTAAGGGTTTGGCCAAGTGAACATTTGACAAGATTATTATGAATAAGAAGAAGGCAAATGCTGTTTATCAGGAAAATGAAAGACTGACTCTGAAGGCATTTTGGAGAACTTGGAGACTGCTACTTCCGTTATAAGCCCAGAATGCCAGGAACGAGAGGACAGAATGGTTTCAAGGGAGGGGCCCAGTATTCTCATGGGACCTCAGGGTTTGCTGTCCAGGACAACCTCAAGTTTGTGCTCATCATGTACCAGCACAGCATCCCTTGGCTTTGCAGCTGGCTCAAGGTGACCCAGGTGCAGCTTGGGCCACCACACCATAGGGCACAAGGGCTACAACTTAGCAGTAGCCACATGGAGCTAACTCCAGATTATCAGAATGCGTGAGTCATAGAGACATAGCTACCTCAATCTACATTTCAAAGGACACATCAGAGGGACACAGGGCCACAGAGCCACTGCAGAAGAGGGGCTACCACAGAGATCTCCCACTAGGGCAATGCTTGGTAGAGCTGTGGGCACAGGGCTGCTCCCAAGAGTCCAGATCTGTAGAACCACCAGCCTGTAATGCCAGTTGAGGAGAGCAACAAGCATCTGACTCCAACAAGTGAGATTTTCTGCATGGGCTGGGCTCAGCAAAGTCATGGGAATTGTGGGACCAACCTCCACCCCAGTATGTTCAGAAGTCAGGGCATGGAGTCAAAGAATATTATTCTCATGTCTCAAGATTTAATGTTGCTTGCCTTGTTGAGTTTTAGACATACTTGAAAACTGTCAGCGCTTTCTTCTTTCTTGTTGCTTGCTCCCTTTTGGAATGGGAATGTCTAGCCTATGCCAATCCCATCGTCATATTTTGGAAGCACACGCCTTGTTAGATTTTACAGGCTTACAGCTAGAGGAGAATTTGCCTCAGGATGAAACACACCTTTCAGTTCTGCCCACATCTGATTTAGATGATATTTAAGTGAGATACTGGACTGAAATTTTGAGTAGTTGTTGGAATAAGTTAAGACTTTTTGGATTAAGATGAAATAAATGTATTTTATATCTGAGAAAAAAAAAATGGTCACCAGGTCTTGAATGTTTATGTTTCCTCCAAATTTCATGTTGAAACTTAACCCTCAATACAACAGTATTAAGAGATGAGGCCATTAGGAGGTAATTAAATAATGAGAGCAAAGCCATCTTATGTAGAATTAGGGTTTTATGAAAGGTGGAGGCAACTTGTGTCTATATCTTTTATGCTTCCATCTCTTATAGCATGTGAGGACCCACCATTCGTCTCCTCCAGAGGCCAAGAGTCACCCTCGACAGTCAGTAAACATACCAGCACCTTGATCTTGGACTTTCCAGCCTCTAGAATTGTGAAAAATAAATTTTTATTCTTTATAAATTATTCAGTCTGTGTTATTTTCTTATAGCAGCACAAACAGACCAGGGAAGTAACCCTCTGACCTAAGATAGGGAGTTGGTCCTGGATTATCTGGGTTGGCCCGGTGTGACCACCAGGGTCCTTCAAAGTGGAAGAAGGAGGCAGAGGAGATGAGTGATGTGTTCCAAAGAAGACCTAACCCACTGTTGCTGTCTCTGAAAATGGTGAATGAGAACCATGTGCTAAAGAAAGCAGGAAGGCAGACTCTAGATGCTGGAAAAGGCAAGAAAATGGATTCTCCCCTAGAGCCTTCAGAAACAAATACAGCTCTGCCAACACCTTGATTTTAACCCAGTAAGGTCAGGGTTCGACTTATTTACACAGATGTGAGATAACAAGTTCCTGTTGTTTTAAGCCACTGCACTGTGATAATTTGTGATAGCAGCAATACAAAACTAATAAACAAATATTTAATAAAATCAGATTTAAAAGTTATTTATTTTTATCAAACTATTTACTCTGATCTTGCCATTTTGTCACACAGATCAGCCTTTGTATCTGAAATCATTTTGCTTCAGCCTAAATAACTTCTTTAAGTATTGCTTTTAGGACAAGTCTACTGAAAATGAATTCTCAATAGTTTTGTCCACATATAAATGTCTTTAACCTTTTATTTTTTTTGAAGAAAATTTTTGCAGTATAGAATTGTAAATTTTTTTTTTAATTTAGCACTTTAAAGATGTCCCGGCCGGGTGTGGTGGCTCGCGCCTGTAGTCCCAGCACTTTGGGAGGCCGAGGCGGGCGGATCATGAGGTCAGGGGATCGAGACCATCCTGGCTAACATGGTGAAACCCAGTCTCTACTAAAAAATACAAAAAAAATTAGCCGGGCGTGGTGGCAGGCGCCTATAGTCCCAGCTATTTGGGTGGCTGAGGCAGGAGAATGGCGTGAACCCGGGAGGTGGAGCTTGCAGTGAGCTGAGATGCACCACTGCACTCCAGCCTGGGCCACAGAGCAAGACTCCATCTCAAAAAAATAAAGATGTCCCATATTTTTTTCTAATCTTCACTGTTTATGAAGCAAGGTCAGCTATTTTTCTTAGTGTTATATACCCACATGTAATGAATTTACCCACTTCCCCAACTGCTTTTAGAGTGCTTCTTTATGCTTGGTTTTCAGTAGTTTGCCTACGCTACTTGAAAGTGAGATTTTCTTTGTATTCGTTCTGCTTGGGGGTTCACAGACTTTTTAGATGAGTGGATTGATATTTTTTATGAATTAAAAAATTATTTACTATTGTATCGTCAGCTATTTCCTCTGTTTTATTCTCTTTCTTCATTCCTTTTATGACTAAAATTATATAAACATTTGATTGATACTGTCCTACAAGTCTTTTTGTTTTTATTACACTTTTGCTTTCTTTGTATGTTTTAGTTTGAATAATTTCTATTGAAATTTCCTCAGTTAACTGATAATTTCTTCTTCTACATCAAGTTTTCTAATCTATCAAATTAAATCTCAAATTCTCATATTGTAACTTTTATTCATAGCATTCATATTTGGGTCTTTTCCATAAGTTTCTACTTGTTGCTGAAAATTTTCATTTATTCACAGATATCATCTTCCCCCTAACCCTGATATATCATCATAGTTATTTTATAAACTTCTTTCAGGCTATTTGTACATCTGGTCCATCTTTATATTTGGTTATTTTGACAGTTTTCTTTATTTAGTAACATTAATTTTCTTCTTTATGTGTCCTACAATATTTTATTATATTATGAATATTATGTGGAAAAGAACTACAGAGACTGAAATAAATTATTATTTACACCTAGAAAAGGGTGCAGCTTTCTGTTAGGCAGCAGTCTTAATCTGTACTTAAGCCGGGCCTGGGCTTTGTCATTTCTTTAGCTAGAAACATTTACTGCTGTATTCAAATAATTTTAGCAATGGATATGAGTCTCCTTTCAGCAGGACTTGGGATTTGAGTCTGGTAACACTCCAAAGATCTCTTTATGCTTCATAGCCCAGCCACAAGCTTTCCAAACTGTGAGAATATTCACTCTGCCTTAGATTCTGGCTGTCAGCTTTTGAAGCTGGTGAGGAGCTCTCTCCTGCCATGGAGGTCTGTCTCTCAGATCTCTTCACTCCGGCTGCCCATTCCCCAGATTTGGAGTGGGGAACGCTGCAGCAGGGGATAGGCTCTTCAGGAAGGGGCTCAAATGTCTTAGATGTATTTTTCCTCGTTCTGTTTTTCTGTCTACAATTCTCTGCAATGCACTGATGCCTCAAAGGGCTGTCTGTGCAATCCTTCCTCTACTACTCCAAGTTTCCTCTAACCCTCATTTGTGGTGTTTTTCCCCCCCTTCCACTGCTCCACCATGAAGGTGATTAAGATCTTTTCTCCTCTGGCAGAAGATTATAACTTTTTTGGATTTTAGTTCATTCAGGTTTTTTTGGCCTCAATTTCCTACTAGATTTTGACAAAATAAAATGTTTCCGTGCTATATGACTTGTTTTCACTTAAACCGGGTATGACGCTTTACCAGACTTCTATATTTTTAGCTAAGTGTATAGTCTAATATGTTATTGCAAAACTATGTTCACTTTATTTTTATTTTTTCTTTTTCATTAGATTAATTTATTGGGTTGTGAAGTTATTCTCACAATGAGATGACTGCATATTTCTGCCATCTTACCTATTTCTTTTTGTATTTTAAAACAATGTTGAAAAAATTCCTGCATGATTCCTAGAAATGGATACGTATTTACACTTAATCTACTAACCAGTAATGAACACATTAAAGTCTCTGGATAATTTATTCATAACAAATGTTCTTGGCAAAAACAATACATGAAGTAACTATGTGATTAAATTTGAAAGTAATTAAAATGTTCTGTTACACTGAATGTTTATCTGAATTTCCCTTGTTTTGGTAGAAAATCACCAATATTTTATTAATTATTGATTTGTTATGATTTCTCCTTTCCTGGTCTTAACACATTTATTATTATAACATAATACTCAATTAGATAATGGCATATGCTTCTTCTATTCCAGAGCATCTACTATCTTGTTTAAAGTTAGAGTAAGTATTTGTCACACACAGATCGCCTCTTGTAACTTGCCATTCTTTACCTAGTGTTCTCTAAAACACACATTCTGTCTTTATCCCTTGGAATATTTTTCTAATACTTCCTTTACTTTCTAGTAAGAGACTCAAACAATTATTGCCTTATTTTACAATATGTATTTTATACTTTGTTTGAAATCATCCATTTTTGTCCTGGCATTTTCTCATATTCTGTCATTTCGCTAGCTAACACTCTGACAGTAGCAGCATTTTTCCAGTTGACGCAGTTGCTTCTTTGTAAGAGGAGCTCCAAAGGATAACTGCTTTTATTTCATAGTTATAGAACACAGAAGAAAATGATGTCTTGTATTCTCTGGTGGCTTAGAAGTAAAAATTATTCCTTCACTTCATCAATTTTAAAAATACATGGTATTAAGCCATACATCAAATTATAGTTCATATTTCAAAACTGTTTCATCTTTATTCTAGTATATAATGACTTTTATGTGAAGTATATCCTGCAGATTGGTGTTAGAAATATTTGCCTCTGAATATGACTTCATTTCTTAAGAAAATAAAAAGGATATTAGAGGGAAGGTAGTCTCCCTCTCTCTCTCTCTCTCTCATTCTCATAGCTATAAACAATCTACCAGCCTACCAGTTCCTTCAGGATATTGACTATTATTCTTATTTCAAAAGTCACCAGTCTCAAAAGTTCTAAATTTAAAACAAGATACTTTGTGATAGTAATCTAATTATACTGCTTTCTTTCCAGAGCCTTGGGAAATAGCTGTTATGGGGACATGAACCTAACCATCAAGCTTCTCAAAACTCTAACTCTGGAATCATAACTTAATGGATTATACACGGAAGGGATGGAAATGGCCTATTTTGTTAAACAGATAGTGCTGATATTTTTACAAACATTAGCAATTGTATTTGCACTCTTTACATTCTACTCTAAACATTTCAAGTCTCCAGACTTGCAAAGCTTGAGATTTTTGTTCCAAAGGGATCATAATGTTGCATAGTGTAAAGGGAAACAAAAGGCATAGGTGATTTCAGCAGAAAAACAGTTGTTTCAATTATTCTCATGATATTAGTTGAGTGAGGGAGAAGAGGACTGGCCAATGCATATTGATTAATTTAAAAATGCATATCGAAGGGAGGAAGAGAAAGCAAAGGCTGCCTGAAAAGCTTGTGAAGTAGCTCATAGCAGAACATTATGATGTTTGTGCTGATTTAGTTGTACCTGGAGCAACAAAAGATTATTAATATTACTGTTTGAGTTTCCTCAGGTATCTGCATATGGGATATGGTTTAATGATAAGGAAAATTCCAGCCCTGGTGTGTATGATTAACTTTTATGGTAGTGGTGCTAACTTGCTGTCTTCTTTATCCACAGTTTATTCTAAATAAAATTTTGCATTTGGTGAATACCCACAAGTGGATGATAGCGTTCAAATTGCTTAAAAAATATCATTTGTGGCTGGGTAATATTTTAGAGTATGTTATTTCATGCTTTTCTTATCTGTATGGTTTGACATTTTCCTTTCTCAGGCAAGATATATGGCAGGACCTCGGGAAGACATGAAGCAAGACCAAGGGCACTATTCAAAAGTTTGGGATTCTTAACGCTCTCCTTATCGGTACACTCAATCCACCTTACCTCCAAAACTTAAGCTCTAGATAGAATTTCTATACCTGATTGAGAAGATAGAAGTGATATAGGGAGTGTGAAAGAAAATTAGTATGAAAAAAAATGCACAAGGAAAAAAACATTCTCCCTCTAAAGCTGAAAAGAGATTTATTGTGGCTATGCACAGTAGAGAGGTCTGTGACTCTGGGCAATGTGAATCGTTCCTTAGGAACAGTGCAAAAGGAATAGCTGAATGGTCATTACTCTAGAAAAATTGGATCATTGGTCTGTTTGCATGCATGACACTAAAGCTACTAAGGGCCTGATGGCAGGGACAGTGGATGTCTTGTAGTAACGTGTGTGCAGCTGTGTAATCTCAGTATCCAGAGAGTCCCCACTTCACTTCTTGTCTACAATAAGCTGCCCTGTGTCTTAGTACAGTTTAGGACTCTAAATCTCTGGTATGACTAAAGAAAAAAGAAAGGGTGAGCAGAAGAGGTAACAAAATAAAATTAAGATTATAATCTTAAGGATTCAGTGGTCAGATCTTAAGTTGAGCTACTAAAAATAAATGACCATTTCTTATATACCTACCTTGGTAAAATGTGGTTCAAAGATGCTCTGGGAGCTGGGGTGCACTGGCTTTCAGTGAGAGGCCAAATGGGAAGATCTCTTGAAGCCAGGAGTTTGAGACCAGCCCAGGCAATATAGTGAGAACGCATCTCTACAAGTAAAGTTAACAAACTTACCTGGGTGTGTTGGTGTGTACGTATTGTCCCAGCTACCGGGCTTAGGTGGAAGGATCACTCGAGCCCAGGAGTTTGAGGCTGCAGTGAGCTGTAGTGATGCTATTTCACTCCAATCTGAGTGACAGAATGATATTCTGTCTCTATAAAAACTAACAAACAAACAAAAGACATGCATACTTGCATGCACAGTATGTTAATGAGTGGCTAGGAGAATTAATTTCCAATTTTAAATGGTTTTGTCATCTGGATGGAGTACTTCCTTACAGTTCTTTAGGCAAATAAATGTTGATTATTTTCAGCTGTTAAAGTTGAGCTTCAGAATCATGTGAACATTGCTTTCAATAATTCAGTCTTCTTAAAACGAAAGCAACATTAAGAAATAACTCCATAGTATTCCATGGTGTATACGTATCTTATTTTCTTTATCCAGTCTGTCATTGGTGGCCATTTAAGTTGATTCCATGTCTGCTATTGTGAATAGTGCTGCAGTGAACATTCATGTGCATGTGTCTTTATGGTAGAATAATTTATATTCTTGCTTATATGTAAGTGGGAGCTAAATGATGAGAACCCATGGACACAAAGAAGGACACAGACAATGGGACCTACTTGAGGGTGGAAGGTAGGAAGAGGGAGAGAAGCAGAAAAAATAACTATTGGGTACTAAACGGAATACCTGGTAATACCTGGGTGATGAAATAATCTGTACAAAAAAGCCCTGTGACACAAGTGTACCTATATAACAATCATGCATTTGTATTCCTGAACCTAAAAAGGGGTAAAAAAAAAATAAAAAGAAACAGCTCTAAATAGAGTCATGCTTCAGAGTGTCCTGTTGTCTATGGGAAATTATACCTGCATGAAGTTCACATAATAGATACATCAAATCAATCTGTTAATTGTTTGATCAGTCTAGGACATAGCCATATATGGCACTTTAAAGTTTGATTAGTTTTTTTCTCTTTTCATAGTATGAATTTGAGAAGGTGAAATGATTGGGGTGGAATGGAGAAGAGGTCAAAATTAAAAGGATGATGCTAAAAGACTGAAGCATTTCTCAAATTTAATATGTTTCTTTTCCTAATCAGGGAGTCTTAAAGTTCCTTTTGCATAAATCGGATTTTAGTGTCATGTATAATCTGATGGTTTTGTTGCCTAGCCCTTTCCTTTTACAACTGTCAATTTCATCATTATCTCATTGTACTTTATAAAGTTGCCACTCTTTTTTTTTTTTTTTCAAATTATTGTGACTCAGTAATTATACATATTGTGTGTGTGTGTGTGTGTATAAAACTTCAGACATATTTTAATAATATTTCCTTTGGTACCAATTGGCTACAAATATCTTCATGCATCAGAGTATTTTAAAGGACACATTTTAATAATGGCAAAATATTAAATGACTTACCTTAGACTTTGTAATCTGACACTTTGAATCTGAAACATTATCTCTGTATGGTAAAATTAGTTAATACAGGTGTAGTACTTAGAAAAGTAACCTTAAGTCCTGCTAAATGTTATGTAAATGTGTGCTATAACCATTTTTTGATTATTTTTCAACTTTTTATTTTGAAATAATTTTAGACTCATGGAAAAGTTGCAGAAACAGAGAGTACCCCGTACACACTTCACCTAATTTGTCCTAATGTTAACATCTTGTATAACTAGGATACAATTACTGAAACCAAGAGTGATATAATTACTAATAGAAAGTCAATGGCTTTTGGTGTTAAAACACAAGCTATCTCATCCCACCTCATTGACTGTATAGTTTTAATATCTCCTATATATTGTGTATCCAAGCTCCTCATCTTCAAATTAGAAACTGGAGTGGCAAACTGGAGTGGCATTTCTTTGTTTACTTGGACCCCAACTAGATAATAGCTGCAATGTAAGTAACTCTTTAGACAGACATCTTAACATATGACCTTACTTTCTAAAAGTTAGGCAATTAAAGCCGGACACAGAAAAGCCTGAGCCCAATTTAATTGCTTTTTTTTGACTATTTCCTAAACTACATATTAGGCTGTTTTAGATAATTGTATACTGACTATATTTTCTACCATATTAATCAAGCATCTATTATAGGCCAGTCTGATAATAGAAAAAAATATGATTTAATCTTCCCTCTTAGTGAGACTACAGCCTAGTGGATTGTCAAATGATTTCTCAAGATTGATTTGTGTGTAGGGTCAAATGTGAACCTGTCCAAGGATCACAGGCAGAGAAGGAAGTAGCGTCATCTGCACTGTGCAGATACAGAAACAGTCTGAAAACAAATACTTTTTCAGTGTTCATATATTGAATGGAAAGCCTCGTGTCTCCAATAAGCATCTCACTCGGACATTTATAGCTGAAAAAGTTACTTTATGTAAATCAAATAGCTTTAAGACTATGTTTTATTCCCACAATCCTTTTAGAGAGACATGAGTGAGAATCATCATGCAGGACTTGCTTAATGTGAACTATATCAATAAATAAAAATTACAATAATTGAAGGGGCACTGAAATTTATTAAAATGAATCTATGTATAAGATTATGGAGAAAATGTCATTAAAATTAAGTAGCAAAGTTTGTTTCAAAAGAAAAAAATTGGTGGGAAATCAACAAGTAATTTTCTTGCAAGTTTTTTTTTTTTTTCCTTATCATTTAAATAGCCCTGTTGAGGGAAACGCTTTTATTCTCAGGCTGCAATAGGACTTGTAAAAGCATATAAATATATATGGTGTGAATCGAAGCTTATATTTTTGAAGATATAGATAAGTATGTTTAGGGTGGACTAAAACGTGTTGTTGAATTTTTACTAATAACAGGTTATGATCTTAAAGAATATATGTTATAAGCGAAACACTTGCTTCTACAGAATATCAGAGTAAAACAGGAGAAAGGCATACCATAGATTGAAGAAAGACTTGGCTCTTGGCTGGGATCAATTTCTGATATAATGAATTATTTTAAAATTTTTAATTAAGAATGAGAAAAGTGTAATTTTATTTTGTAACTAATGTCAGATGAAAAGGAATATGAAATCAATATCAGAATATTAAGAATTTAGGGAATAAGGCACTGATAATATATGAATATTGATACAAAAAAACTAACACTTTGATTATCTGCTTCCAAAAGTCAATAAAAGCTAAATGATCTCTGGAAGATAGATATAAATGGGGCTCTTACAACCAAAATAAAACACAGCAAGCACACTAACAAACACAATAAATCATCACCAATCTGAAGCTAACAAAAGTCACAGATTTTTTATACATACATTCTCAGTGTAAGTGAATTAATTGTTTTCTCAAGGTATCTTAATAACTTTTATCCTCATGGTTTCACTCCTCGAACATTCAAAGGGATTGGTCAAATGCAAAGTCAAAGCTGATGAACTGAGAAGGAATGACATACACTCAGCTGAAGGAGAATTTCATATCAGCTGCAAGTAATCTTAGAAACTTTTTTATTAAAAAGAGCTAAAAAGTCAGCATTACAGAATCCTCATTTGGGGGTTATTTTTCTCATTTCAATTAATCATCTAAAAGCACAATCGACTGAACAGGCTTCCTTTGGAAATCCTTTCTCTGTGGCAATGTACCACAAAGCAGACAGTTTAACTAGATAATTTTATTAGGATGCAATTAACACTTGGAGCCCAAAAAAGCATCCAACCCATCTTTTTATTTAGATCAAGTGAAGAAACGCCACATAATGTTTCCATAGCAAGGTTCTGACAGCCAGCGAAGCGTTGACAGGCACTGTCCTCTGGTGACAAGAAATTAGAGTATAAAGATATATTTAAAATCCCTATGTTTGAATGAAATTAAATTTCGTTGTACAAAAATCCACAGCCCATCCTTTTCCAAAACAGCTAAAAAAAAATAAAAATAAAAAAAAAGCTGTGGGTCTTTTACTCAAAGTTTTAGAAGTGAATGTAGAGGAAAAAGGCTTCTTTATAAATTCTCTCTAAAATATTGCTCTGAAAGTGTTCGTAAGAGTAAGAATCACATTTTAGATCTAAATGACAGTGTGTTTTGTTATAACCACACTAATTTTGCTTTAGATTTGACGTTTGAATTTATGCTTCTGAATAGTCTAGAAATTGATAAAGCAGAAATTCAAAATTAATTTGGTAAGACCAAACAGTTTGGATATGAAGATAATTCAGTTAATACAAACATAACACACAATGCATTTTTTATCAGCTTAAAGAAAAAGTTTTATTTCGTAAAATGTGTTCTATATCTATTGAAGGCATTTGTTTTGTATCTATTCTCCATAAAGTAGGTAAAGGGACTGAGAACAAATCAATGGGCATCATGGATCAATGTAGGTGGAAACCATAAAAATTTAGTAGAATTAAAAATATTCACTATTCTTTGATTCATGTGAAATATTCTGAAACTTCCAGTCATATTGCCTATGCTCTGCTTAAATGATATTTTTCACTCTAAAATTCCTATTGAAACCCAATTCCCAATGCAACAATGTTAAGAGGGATGGCCTTTGGAGGAAGTAGTTACATCCTGAGGGCTTCCCCCATCTTGGAAGCAGAGACAGCAGCCTTCACCAGACATGAAACATAATAGCACCCTGATGTTGATCTTCCCAGCCTTCAGAAATGTGAGACATACATTTCTATTATTTATAAATTGCCCATCCTTTGATATTTTGTGAAAGCAGCACAGACGACAACAGAAATTGGTACTGAGAAGTGAGTGTACTGCTGTAACAGATACCTGAAAATGTACAAGCATCTTTACAACTGGGTAATGAGTAGAGGCTGGAACAGTTTTGAAGTGAATGCTAAAAAAAAAACCTTCAGAAAAAGCCACAGAAAATGTCTGTGTTGCCATGTATGAAGCATTAAAGAAAACTCTGGTGAGGGCTTAAAAGAGAGCTGCAGAGAAAGCATTGGTCCTAGAGATTATAGATGTAGTCACTAACAGAAAGTTGGTAGAAACATGAAGAGTAAAAGCCATTCTGGTGAGGTCTTAGACAGAAATGAGAACTATTTTATTGGAAATTGGAGGGTTCCAGGGTACCCATGGGAACTTGGGGATCACTTCCCATGGCTACCTCAAGTCTCACTTCCCCACATTTCAATGTAGCTCTCCTTGACCACGCCAGCTGTGGCTCAAGAATGCCCAAGTGTTACACAGGCCTCAATTTCAGAGGGTACAAGCAGTAAGTCTTGTTGGCATCCACAAGGTGCCAACTCTGCATGTGTGCAGAGTACATGAGTTGTGGAGGCATGACTTCTCCACCAGGATTTTGAAAGTTACTCAGTGAGTCTCAAGGCCCAGGCAGAGATTTGTCACAAAAGTGGGTCAACCTCATAGTGTCCCCTCTAGGACGATGTCTAGCAGAGCCCTGGTTGGGGCCACTGCAGAGAGCCTCACTATGGCAATGCTTAGTGGAAACATGGTGTCAAGGTTGTCCTTAAGAACCCCGACCTGTAAGGCTCCCAATGTACCATGCCAGCCTGGGTGAGCTGCAGGCACCTGACTCCAATTCCTGATATATGTGGAGTGGCTGTATCCAACAAATCCATGAGAGCAGGTCCACTAGGAGCCTGAGGTTTCCAACCCATGCCTCAGTCTGTCTGGAAGATTAGACATGGGGATGAAGATTATTCTCAAGCATTGAGATTTAATGTTGCTTTCTCTGTTGGGTTTTGAACTTACTTGATACCTGTTACCTTTTTCTTCTTGCTTATTTCTCTCTTTTTTTTTTTTTTTTTTTTTTTTACGGTATGGTAGTGTTGAACAGGTTTAGAAAATGTGTGTCATTTGATCAAGTTAGACAGCTAGTAATTGATTTGACCATAGTTTTGTGTCTGATGAAATGTTCACACATGCACACATGTACACACACACACACACACAGAGTGTGTACACCTGTCCCTCCTTATTTGTGGTTTCACTTTTCATGGTTTCAGTTACCTGAGGTTAACTGTGGTCCAAAAATATTACATAGATTTCTGGAAATAAAAATATTCTAGGTTATAAGTTGCACACAAGTCTGAGTAGCATGATAAAATCTTGTGCCATCCTGTTCATCCTGCTCAAAATTATTCCTTTGTCCAGTGTATCCAGGCTATCTACACTACTTGCCTATTAGTCACTTAGGAGCCATCTCAGTTATCAAATCCACTACCACAATATCACAGCATCTGTGTTCAAGTAACCCTTATTTTCCTTAATTTTCAATTTTATTATTAGTGATTGTTAAACTTTCACTCTGCCTAACTTATAAATTAAACTTTATCATAGGTTTATATGTATAGGAAAAATATAAGATATACAGGGTTCAGTAATATCTGCAGTTTCAAGCATCAGCTAGGGGTTTTGGAATGTGTTCCTCCCAAATAAGTGAGAACTACTATATATTCTGAAACATGCACTGGGAAATATGAGTAAACTAACTGGCATTCAGTGACAAATTCAATGACAAAGAACAAGTTGTCTATTATCTTCCCCGAACATCTTCCCTTTAAATTCTTCTCAGTTTCCCCTTCACCTTATTCTCCAAATATATGAATAATACATTGTAAGGTGTTAACTGAAAACTGTTACTGACAATGATGTCCATTATGGGTCAATATGATCATAAATCCACAGATATGCAGAATACATGCTTCATTATTTCTTCCTAACAATTATGAACCAGAAAACACAAATAATTTTCTGGTGAATATGAAGCAGTACATAGGTGAGCATCATGTACTCTCTCATTTGTCCAGTCAAAAATATGAATTAGGGTTAAGGATAAAAGTAGGTCTTAGAGACAATGCAAAGAACACGACAAACAAGCTCCCTACACTCACAAGTTCCTATTATTATAACATGTGTAATGTGTACCAGTTATTACACATGTAGCATAACAAAAACGGAAGTAAAAAATTCTCCAGGAGGAAAATAAGCATCTCAGCTTCTCTGGGAATACAGGGAGCACTTCCCTGAAGAAAGTAGCATTGAAATTCAAAATTTTAAAAGAATAAAGATCATTACAAGAGAATCATGGAAGGAAGAGTGTGCCAGACAAAAAGGACAGCTAGGGGAGTAAATGGAGGAGGTCATAAAAGAAGATAATGGCAGCCTAGGTAGCTCCAGGAGAATGGCAAGCCATACAACTTTAGAGGAAGGCCAGAACCAAGCAATACCGGTTTTTTTTAAATATGCAAATATTTTGAGAATGGGGGTCCACTGAAAGCTTGTAAGCAATGATTAGAACAACTGATTCATACTCCAGTTGCTGAGTACAGACAGGAGACAAGCAAGGATGGAAACAAGGAGCTCATTTAAGAGGATACTGACACTACCAACCAGAAAAGATGATACTTTGAACTATAGCAAGACAATGTTAAAGGAGGCTGTAGAAGATGGCTCAGATATGATTAGATTATTGAAGATGAGAAGAGGGA
Source organism: Mandrillus leucophaeus (assembly GCF_000951045.1). Taxonomy (NCBI): domain Eukaryota; kingdom Metazoa; phylum Chordata; class Mammalia; order Primates; family Cercopithecidae; genus Mandrillus; species Mandrillus leucophaeus. The sequence goes on along the minus strand of NW_012099543.1, from coordinate 1,076,163 downwards.
ACAGATGTGGGTCACTCCCAAGATTGTGACTGCAGTGATTAGATAGATTGTGGTGAAACTTATTGAGGGTGGGGATGCTGGAGGAGGAGGAGTTTTGTGAAATGGTTAAGTACACTTTATGATATATATATGTGAGACTTTTAGAAGGTGATTGGGTGGAGCCCTTGTGGATTAGATTAAAGCCCTTATTAAAGGGCTCAAGCAGGTGAGTTAGTTTTTTGTTTTTTTTTTTTTTTTTTTTTTTTTTTTTTGCCTTTCTGTCCCTTCTACAGTGTAAGGATACAGCATTCATCACCTCAGGAAGATGGAGCACCAAGGCATGATCTTAGAAGCAGAGAGCAGCCCTCACCAGACACCAAATCTGCCTGGGCCTTGATTTGGACTTCCCAGACTCCAGAACTGTGGTAAATATATGTTGTTGTTTATATATCATGCAGTCTCCAGTATTTTGTGACAGCAGCATGAATGGAATGAATTTGAAATGTATCCAAATTTGTTAGAATGATATTTCACAGCTGTCATCACAGTTATGGATACAGACAATTGGCTAAGCACTGGAAGTCTGCCAGTTCATACAGTACCCTTATATTCCCCGTGAAGAAAGAGAGATGATAAATCTAAACATAAATTATTACTTTGTGTGTGCCTGATAAATTCATAAAGCATTCTTTGGTAGATTCCATGTGAGTCTCACCCTAGGGATAGGCACCTTTTATATGGGATCTCTTTGGCTCAAAAGAGTTGTATTATAGGTATACTTTCCTGCTAAGGATAAACCCCTGAAGATCAATTATCTTTAGTATTCAAAAATTGTTCTAATCATAATGCAGATATGACAGGCAGTTGGCAAGGCATTTTGTTTATTGTTGGCTGGTATATACTTCTGTGGCGGGAGTACTTTCTGGAACTGCTCAGATTTCCCCTTTTTAAGAGTAGCTCTAACTGACCCAGCATGGGAAACCGAAGACCATTCTGACATTAGTTTTCCCAGAACAAAGCGAAATCAACACTGTGTTAGATAGAGCCTAAGGGAATGACCCAAGGGCAGATCTCATGAAAGCCTGACAGGACCTATGCCATCAGCTTCAGATGCTGCCTTTGATAGTCTGATGAATGTTATGAAGGTGTATAGTTTTGCATATTTTCTAGACACAGCATTATTTATAAGCTGATAAATAACCATTGTTTAGACATTGACTGTTTAAAATTACATGTTATCAAGTAAATTGCTTTGTTCTTTTTTAATAGTGGTTCTCAATGCTGGCTGTGCATGAGAGTCATTGAAAGAATTGCTTAAAATATACAGGTATCCAAAAGTCATCTCCGAAAAGTATAGCTCAGTGTAACTGAGGTAAGGTGTGTGTGGTGGTTAATATTCAGCATCAACTTGATTGGACTGATGGATGCAAAGTATTGTTCCTAGGTGTGTCTATGAGGGTGCTGCCTAAGGAGATTAACATTTGAGTCAGTGGACCGGGAGAGGCAGACCCACCCTCAATATGGGTGGGCACATCTAATCAACTGCCAGCATGGCTAGAATAAAGCAGGCAGAAGAAGGTGGAATGACCTGACTTGCTGAGACTTCAGGCCTTCATCTTTCTCCTGTGCTGGATGCTTCCTGCCCTAGAACATCAGACTGCAAGTTCTTTAGCTTTTGGACTCTCGGACTTACGCCAGTGATTTGCCAGGTGCTCTTAGACCTTTGGCCACAGACTGACGGCTGCGCTGTCGGCTTCCCTGCTTTTGAAGTGTTGGTAGTCAGACTGACTTCCTTGCTCCTCAGCTTGCAGATGGCCTATCTTGGGACTTCACTGTGTGATCGTGTGAGTCAATTCTTCCTAATAAACTCGCCTTCATATATACATATATCCTCTTAGATCTGTCCCTTTAGAGAACCCTGACAAATACAGTGTATAAGACCCAGGACTCGGTAGTCCAAGAAGTGTAAGGAGTGAAAGGCCCAGGACTATGTATTTTTGGTGTCTCACAAGAGTTTCAGATGCTGCCTGGGAGCATATTCATATTTCCTGCTGAGAGTTAGTAAATGCTACCAAAGCACTTGGCTAATATCCTGTGATAGTTTCTTGGTGGCTGTATCTGTGGCAGAAGTCCTCAGGAGAATGATCTTTTTACACATTTCAAGACTGCAGAGAAATACTTCCAATGCTGAAAATAAAAGTAACTTTTGGCTATAAAAATGACTCAAACCCATCCCTCTGAGGCAAGATAATAAATCTCTATGAATTTGTCCCTGAGGAAATACTTTCATTTTCAGAGCACTTTGCCATTTTTATAATGGGGGAAAGAGCAATAAAATGCTTGTGGCAAAACAGCAATTCAGAGCTGGACTTACTGACTTCTCTTGAATGAAAGTTGATGGTGTCGGTGAAAATTGTCCCTCCCCTTTGGACACCAAAGAAGGAATAATGTTGTCATATTCTTTCCTATTAAGTGCAATAAAGATATTTAAGCTTTGGGAAAGAGAAATATGCAAAGTCTTAATATATTCATGTATCTATTTTGTCATTTTAATAGAATAATGACAAAGTTGACATTTAATGAGAAAATCCCTTCCCTTTTTTGGCATTCCTAAGGATATTGGGTATGAATCCTTCATCACATGGAAACCCAAGTAATACTGCTTCGCTTCTAAGAGATAACTTCTACATAATTTTTAGATATGCTTGTAACTGTGAACAAGTTATTTAAACTCCATCTCAGCTTCCTTATTTGGGAAACTAGGGTATTTGGTGATATTTTCAAATTATAGATAAAATTTAGCATGCTGTATTTCAGGGTGCAGCAAACTACAGTCCCCAGGCCATAGCCACTGACCACCTTCTTTTTTGTAAATAAAAAGTTTTATTGAAAGCCATGCTCATTCATTGGTACATTGTTTATAGCTGACTTTGCTTTACAACAGCAGGGTGTAGTAGTTGTGACAGAGATCTTATGACCCACAAAGTCTGAAATATTTGTGATATAGTCCTTAGAAAACATTTGCCAAGTCTCATTTTATACTGTTGGTTACATAATATCTAACTGAAAATTGCTTTAACTGTAATGGATTAATTATTTCACATATCCAGATATAGGTGGTTCCTTAAATGATAGTTACTAATTAAGGAGGCTGGGCTTTCTTTGAACTCTTATATACATAGGGCTGACCTTGCATTCATTTCCCAGATCCTTCTCTGAGATTCTTCAAGTCATATGCCTTCTACCGCTGCCCACAAACCGGAAGGCCTCCTTGGAGTCATTTAAGTTTCAAACTGTGAACCTGCCTCACCTAAAGGATATTCCCTTAGTAATAAAAATGTAAGCAAACAAGTCATATTTATACCTTTTTTCATAAAACAAATTAGGTCTGAATATTTTAATATTCTAATTTTGTTTCTAAAAGTTTTTAGAACACTTACCATGATTTTATTCAAAAATAAATTTTTGCATCTCAGACAGCCAAGGATATTTTCCCAGTTTCTCCTTGGGTCAAGATAAGTTTTATTTATTTTTCTACTTTCACTGCATTAATTTAGGAAAGAAATAGTATTTTATTAACAAACAATTGTTTGGTTATATGATTTTCTCTTTGAAACTGATATAGTTTTGCAGGTTAATTTTCATGAATGATGTAAGTAAATTAAATTAAAACTAAGATTCTGCCCAAAGCTGCATTATTAGAAAGTACTTTGAAATCAAAAACAATTACTTATCTATGGCTGACAACTGATTCTATTAGATTATTCTGAATATTTTATCTTAGAATTGAGAAAGATTTACAAATGGACAAACATTTTTCAGCAAGAAAGTAAAGCGAATTATATTTCCAAGCATAAAATTTTATGTCTATGTATATTTTGATAAAGCAAATTAAATAGAAATATCGTATTATTGAACTTGTTGATTGGAGTATATAGTTTATCCTCTAGCTTTAGTCAACTTAAATTCTAATGGGTGGACCACAATAATTTCATGTATCTTAAACAATTTCTCTATACAACTGTGTTGATACATAAATACATATTTAAATAATATTTCTATACAGTCTTTATCTGTATATATTTTGGCTGAATGTCTCTGATTAATAGATCAATCTTTAAGAATCAACTAAAGACCAATGAACTGAATTAATAAAATATGCATACATACATAATTAGGAGAACCATGGCCTACTGGTTAAGAGTAAGGGCTTTGAAGGTATATTTCACATGTATTTGTTAGCCATGCAGTCTTCTAAATTTCAGTTCCTTTATCTGCAAAGTTGGATAATAGAAGTGGCTATATTGAGTTGTTTTAATAATTGCAAGTGTAAATGTGTATAAAGCACTTAGAATGATACCTAGCATATAGTAGGTGTTCCATAGAAGTAGATTACTATCATCATTATTATAATTGCATGTTGAAGAAGCAAAGAATAAAACAAGTACTAGCCATACTTCAAGGTAACAGAAACTATAAAATGTTTGTTAAAAAAGCATAAAAGTGTCAGATGTATAATGTGATTAAAAATATGTTTATTGCGGCACTATTCACAATAGCAAAGACTTGGAATCAACCCAAATGTCCATCAGTGACAGACTGAATTAAGAAAATGTGGCACATATACACCATGGAATACTATGCAGCCATAAAAAAGGATGAGTTTGTGTCCTTTGTAGGGACATGGATGCAGC
>NW_012099543.1:1045446-1071120 GCF_000951045.1 Mandrillus leucophaeus | reverse complement strand
AAATGGGCAAGAAATCTGAATAGAAAGTTCTCAAAAGAAGACGTACAAACAGCAAACAGGCATATGACAAGGTGTTCAGCATCATCGATCATCAGAGAAATGCAAATCAAAACTGTAGTGAGAGATCATCTCACTGCAGTTGAAGTGGCTTTTGTCTAAAAAACAGGCAACAACAAGTGCTGGCAAAGATGTGGAGAAAAAGGAACACTTGTACCCTGTTGGTGGGAATGTAAATTAATACAACCACTGTGGAGAACAATCTGGAGGCTCCTCAGATAACTAAAAATTGAGTTACTATATAATCCTGCAATCCCACTGCTAGATATGTACCTAAAAAAAAATCAGTATATTGAAGAGATAGCTGCACTCCTATGTGTATTGCAGCATTATTCACAATAGCCAAGATTTGGAATCAACCTAAGTGTTCATCAACAGATGAAAGGGTAAAGAAAATGTGGTACATATACACAATGGAGTACTCTTCAGCCATAACAAAGAGTAAGATCCTGTCATTTGAGACATGGATGGAACTGGAGGACATTATGTTCAATGAAATAAGTCAGTCACAGAAACACAAACTCTGCATGTTCTCACTTATTCGTGGAAGCTAAAAATTAAAACAATTGAACTCATGGAGCTAAAGAGTAGAGTAGAATGATGGTTATCAGAGGCTGGAAAGGGTAGTGGGAATGGGGGGAGGTAGGAATGATTAATGGGTACAAAATTACAGTCAGATAGAATGAATAAGATCTAGTACTTGATAGCACAACACAGTTACTACAGTCACCAATAATTTACTGTATCTTTTAAAATAAAAATAGTGTAATTGGATAGTTTGTAACACAAAGAAAGGATAAATGCTGGAGGTGATGGATACCTTATTTTCCCTGATGTGATTACAATGCATTGGATGCCTGTATCAAAATATTTCATGTACCCCATGTATAAACATATACACCTACTATGTACCCACAAAAATTTTATACACGTACTAATATATACATCTACTATGTATCCACAAAAATTTTAAAAATCCTGAAAACCAATATAAAAAGCACATTTTTATAAAAATGTAGCACATTAATGCATCTTATTAGATGCATATATGTATAGATATATGCATATTTACATGTATATTAATATACTGGTATATTATATATTTATGTGTATGTGTATGTGTGTATATATGTATATATCTTATACATAATACCAGCATATTATTATAGTAGTACATACATAGATATGTGTGTAATATACATATACATATATATACAAGTTCACTATGATAACACTACAAATATTCTTTCTCTTTGCTTAAGTTCAATATGTAATAAAAACACAAAGATGAATTTAAGAGCTAAATAGATGGAGCTGTGGATACAATTACCATGAAGACAGCACAAGGAGATAACAATAAAAAGAGTTGGTAAGAGATATGGGGAATAAAGTGAGATTTAGCATATGTCTAGTATGATTTCCATTATAAGTAGATAGGGTGAGTTAGGGTAATGTGATGAAGAGAAATAATTCAAAACAAAGACTGAGGTGATGAATGAATGAAAGGCTGAAATAATGAAATAAAATGAATCTTCTTTTCAATAGCTATACCAACTGTGATAAACGAAAAGTTAAGACATACAAAGGAATATATTAAAGAACCTAAATTGAGTAGAGGTACAAGTAACAGCATAGATACATTGCCAAAGCATGCTGTTGAGCTAAAAAAAAATCATGATGTGTCCAAAGGGTTTGTGTAATGTTGACTGTATTTAGATACAGTTAAAACCATAGAAAACAATTTTTTGAATATAAACAATAAATTAAAGAAAAAACTCCATCTTTGCTCATACTGTTTATGAATATGAATGTGTGATGAAAGTTTAAAACAATTTTGGAAATAATATACAATGGATTTAGTAAGGTCAAAACCGATATGAGATTTAAACTGTATCTCAAATATTTTGTCTTTAAATAAATTAAAAAAAAAAACTGAGGCCAATATAGTAAAATATTAACATCTGCTAATTGATAGTGTTTGGTGCATAAGAGTGTGTTATATTCTTTTCTATACATTTAAAATATTTCACATTTTAAAAAATGTCCAGTTCTGAGAAGCTTTAGGATTTTAAAAATGATCATTCTTAAGAAAAAACTCCTGTGAGAAATTCATCATTAATTAGGTTATTAATTCAGAACTTTGCAAATAGGATTTTTTTTTCTTTCCAAAAGACCCAAATAAACTGGACTACGAGGAATGTATCTAATCTCTCAGAAAATTAAGGAGCTATGTCCATCTTGCCAGGAACTGAAACTGGTTCCAGAAAGTCTAAGAATTTCAGTGCTGATACATACTCCACTAAGGGTCATTTCAAGATACATTTATAAACCATATGCTCCAAATTCAACCTTTACCAGCACAATTATAAAATGATTTAATGTGGAGAGTCTATTAATAGTTTTCTTAGGAATTAAACATTTCTTCACTGAAAACACAAATGTTAAAGTTGAAGCAATGAAAACAACCACATGCAAACTAAATGATGCAAAATCATGCAAATGTTCTTTCTCTATGCTTCAGGTCAATCATCTGTTTTTACAAGAACAGGACAAAAAATCGGAGCTCCTATAATAACAGGACAAAAAGGGGAACTCCTTTTGTATATGTAATGATTTCACTATGTTTTCAGTTTGCAACGCAGTTAAGGTTCAATGATAAAAGCAATTTTACAGGGGTAAGGGTTATGTGGAATATCACAGACAGGCGAGGCCCGTCTCTTCTGCTTTCATTCCTCTGTGTTGCTGTTGTGCTGATACAGCAGGACTATTCTAGAAGCAGGGGGAGTGAGCACTGCACTTCTAGTGGTGTCACCTTTTGATCAGGATATTAGGCTAAAGTCCCTTTTTGATTCTGGTCACTGATGGAAGGAAGTTATCGAATTTTAAAAATCTTTCAGCATTACAGCCAACACAGTCTGTTGGTTAGTAGCACGGTGTAAAATGTAGATGAAATAAATTAACTCTCTGCATCTTTATTGTGTTCTTTTTTAAAATAGTTTTTAAAATTATATCCACACATATATATCCACTGAATAAAATTATCAGGTACTCAAATATCTATACCTATATCTAAAAGTTGCAACTACATCACTCAGGAGTAATCATTATTAACATGCTGTTTACTTATATACTTACACATATTATTTTCAAAATACAAATTGACTCATATTTCACAAGTAATTTTGTAATTTTAAAAACTATTTTGTCTAAAAATGTATAGTAAATGACTTTCTAGATAAATACATATTTATTCATTTTTAACTGTTTACTACCGTTTCAATGTATTTCCGTTGCATTTTAAGGTTTGGGGGCTCTGAACATTTTTGTACATATATTCTGCATGTGGAACAATGTGTAATTTTAGCATCCTATGAAAGAAACCTGCGAAGAAATAAAGCAGAGTACTTCTCAGTGACAAAACTTCTTTACTCTGACCTTGAGGAACTGATCTGAAAACCAAATCTCAATCATATTCCTCTTTAGAAAACATTACTCCAAACTTATTCCTGTACAAATGAATCCCAAACAAAAAGTTACTAGTTTTAAATTAATAAGACAATGTTATACTGCTACATTTTCTATAGCGCATAAATGCATGGCAATTGGAAGAATGGGCTCTTTAATTAAAAAGATGATAATGATGATAATACTGATTATATGAGAAATACCGCTACCACTCTTTAAAAATACTAAGCCTGAGTTAACAGACTGTGAACTTCGTGAAATTAGTAATGAAATGACATGTCGTGAATTTTACTCAATTATATAAACTTAATGCCTTAATTATACAGTCTTTGTTGATGGTATTAACAAATAATATAATCAAAAGATTGTATTTAAGGTGATTGACTATTTATGGTTGTGAACATTTTGTGAAAAATAACAAATATCTATTTCAGGGCTACTTCTCCCATATGCCATTATTCCTAGTATCGGGGTCATGTAAATAGCTACAAAACTTCAGCATTGTAGCACGAATGTGTTATAGAAATAAAAAAATAGTGCTAAGTATATTTTCCTTAACTCTTGCCAAATTTCTATATCTATCTGTTTGTCTGTCTATCTATCTATGTATCTATCTATCTATCTTTCTATCTATCTGTCTATCTTAATAATGTTTAACTCACTGCATGTATATATCTTTTTACATGTAAAATGAAGACTTCCTGACTTTATCAGATTGCTCTAAAAGCTTACTCACCAGTTGTCTTAAGGAAGATCTTCTGAGGCAACATGCGAGGGTTATTGAAGAGGAATTTTATTAATAATAACTTTTATTAAAAGAATAAACAAAAGTAGTGCTATCGTAAGGTACTTTTTTCATTGCTCTTGAAGCCATGTAAGAGTGATGTGAGGAACAAAGGCCATTGAGCAATCTTCACCCAAGTAAGGATGAGGGCCCAGATCAACAGTGTTCTGCAGAATAGCATACTCTTATGTACTATATTTTCAATTACAACATATGGTATAATTGGAAAGACAAAATAATTATTAATTATAAAACACTCTTCCCCAGGCTATCAGAAATAAAACATTCACTATAGGGAGTATGCTTATGGACTCTGATCCAGTATTCCTGAAGATCAGTTACCCTAAACCTAAAATAAATGAGAATTAAAAGAAGTATTAGCTCTGTAGTTATAAATCAGTCTTAACATAAATTCCTGTCTCACTAAAAGGTCGAAATACTTCCTATGAATGTTCATAATCGGAAACAATTTGCGATGAGTTGTTCCTGGTTTAATGTTTTACTGCTTGAAAATGAAATATGCTTAAAATCAAGCAACTATGGAATTTAAAAATTGTTTGGAGTTTCTAGTGATGCCAGTAATGTTTATTGAGCACCTACTATATACTAGGTGCTGTTCTAGTTATTGGAGACACTGTAGTGAACAAGAAAAAAATGCAGACCCTATTCTCTTGGAGTTAGCATTGAAGATAGAGTTAAAATAAATTTTAAAAATTAAAGAAATAAAAATACAATAAGTGCTGTGAAAAAGAGTAAGTTATATAAGAGAAAAAGTAAGTTATATAAGTGAAGAAGTTATATAAGAGATATAAGAAAAGAGTAAGTTATATAAGAGAAAAAATGATACGTAATATGTGGTCAGTAACTATTTTCTGAGATAGCATACATAAATGATCTCAGCTAAGATCCAAAGGAGAAAACAGTAGGCTTGTAGTTATCTGAGGAAGTATATTTCATACAAATGAAATGGGCTACACCAACTCCAACTCTGAGGGAGGAGTCAGCTTAGCAAGTTTGAGAAAAAATATAGCTGGTATGACCAGGGCTGAAGTCAGAGTGGATAAGGGAGTATGAAACCTATATGCTATACAAAAGCTCAGATTTTATTTTTACAGAAAGTGGAAGGCTTTAAGGACTTTGAAGTAGGAGAGAAACATCATCTGATTCATGTTTTGACTAGATGACACTGGCCACGTGAGGTAAGTATATCAGAGGGAGTACAAGGGAGCTGATATCACAAGCCTCTGGTAGAAAATGAGGTTCAGAATTGGAAACAAAGTTCATATGGGGCCTTACAATTTATTTTAAAAACTTTTTGCTTTCAGTCTAATGAAACCAAAAACTATTGGAAAGTTTTTAAGAGAGGAACTATAGGCCAGGCGAGGTAACTCACGCCTGTAATCCTAGCACTTTGGGAGGCGGAGGCGGGTGGATTGTCTGAGCTCAGGAGTTTGAGACTAGCCTGGGCAACAGAGTGAAACTCTGTCTCTACTAAAAATACAAAAAAATTAACTGGGCTTGATGGAGTGTGCTTGTAATCCCAGCTACTTGGGACGTTGAGACAGGAGAATCGCTTGAACCTGGAAGGCAGAGGTTACAGTGAGCCGAGATCATGCCATTACACTCCATCCTGAGCAACAGAGCAAAACTCCATCTCAAAAAAAAAAAAAAAAAAAAAAAAAAAGAAGAACTATAGATTTTTAAAGGCTCACTGCCATGTGGAGAGTAGGTTGAAGGGGGTATACAGGGAGACCTGCTAGGAAGCTACTGTAGCATGCAGGTGAAAGTGGAGTTAAAAATGGGAGTACTTAGAAGCCACTTGATTTTGTGTATATTTTGGAATTAGAGACAAGAGGATTGCCTGATAAATTAGATGGAAGTCGTAAAAAATAGAGGTGTGTCAGGAATGACTTTTAGGTTACTTGATTTGAGCAACTGGAAGGATGGAATAATCATCAACATGAAGGAGAAAGGTCATGGGTAAAGCAGGTTTGTGTAGAATGTTAGGAGTTAAATTTTATTTATGTTTAAGACATGTGCCTTAATTACCACGTGCATGGTGTTTTGCTCATGAAATTGACAAATAAGAGAAAATAATTCCAGTAGGCTAGTTATGGCCCTGCACCATACTGCTTTACTGGGTTTAGTATAATAAAATAGAGCAGATTTCACCATAAATATAGAGCCTCTTCCATGATTGCAATCAGTTGCCTGAATATTGATTCTATTTAGTTTCTCATGTCAAATGTGTGTATATATGTGTCCTGAGTGATTTAGTGACTTGATTTCTAAAATCCTGAAGGTTAATAGCCATAGCTTGTGAAATAAAATTTGTGTCTACCAATGTTGTGCATATGGTGAATATAGTGAAATTAGCCATTTATTCACTATCAATGGATATACAAAATCACATTACAATTTTCTCTATGACGCCTAATGAATGACCTTAATATTCCAAGGGATTTCATTGTGTGCCTAGCATTGACTTTTTATTGTATATATTTTTATATATTCAAACTACATAAGTAGCTCGAATGCAGGTAATGATTTTCATTGGGGAGGGGAATTTTCAAATATGAATAAGTGCTTTAAAGGAATGAAATTAAAATCACTACATTGATTTGCCTTAGATTTGCAGGTTGAGCTTCAATCATCATTCTTGAAACAAAACCAGTATGATTTGTCATTACAGTGATATACACTGTCAGTATTGTTCCCCGCAGTCTGCCATAAAATATTTCTACACAAACCTAACGCTTGTTAAATTATACGTGACTATTCCTTTTGACTTCCTGTTTTATTAGATATGGAGATGATTCAATTATAACATATTAGCTTGGAGCAAAGCAGTCATATGGTGCACATTGTACCTTGAGATAAGTAATTCAGGCCAACTTATTAATTTACGCTTTTTAAATACACTGTCTACTTAAAATCCATCTATTAGATAAATAAACTTCAAGTAACATATAGAAATCTGTTGACTGGGTTAAGTTGAGTTCAGCCAAGTAAAATGTCGGAAGATTTAATTAAAGCTTATCTACAGCAATGCTGTCAAGTGAGAAAAACTGGATCCCAGAGCCTCACAAAACAGAAGTTCTCATGAGATTTGTGGGTTGTAAGACCAGTTTTCTGTGTCTTTTCTACAAAGATCAAGTACAGAATGGCATGATAAAAATGAAAGAGAATTAATTAATAATGATTACAACTTATGGATCTGAAAGGGTTCTATTCACTGTTTCAGCACACTTGGTTTATGCACTTCAGAATGGAGAACATGTAGTAGGCGTAGTCTGTATATTTCTATTTATGTTATGCTTATTGCCATGGATTAAACCTAAAGAAGATCTTTAAGGTCACAAACATTTTGTGACTTATATTGCATCAGAGGGAGACAGAGAAAGTAAAATTATCTTCATAAAGACCAAGGACAAAGCCTTCAATTCCATAGTTTTTCAATTTGCTCTGCTTAGTCTCTCCAGGTTTATCTTCACAAGTTCATTTGAACTCTTTCCACCACGTGGTCTATGAACACTGGAATATTTATCTTCCCTACATAGAGAGGCACTATGTAATCAGTGACTTGAAATAAAAGGGTTCCCCCCCATTTTTTTTTTTTTTTTTTCTGAGACAGGGTCTCACTTTGTCGCCCAGGCTGGAGTGCAGTAGCCTAATCACATGTCGCTACAGCCTCAAGCTCTTAGGCTTAATTAATCCTCCTGTCTCCTGAATAGCTGGGACTACAGGCAGGTACCATCATGTCTGGCTAATTTCTTTTTTTTCTTTTTTTTTTTTTTGTAAAGACAGAGTCTCATGATGTCACTCAGGCTGGTCTCAAACTCCTAGACTCCCAAAGTGCTGGGATTACAGGTGTGAACTACCAAGCCTGGCCAAGTTCTCATTTTGTAACGCTTTATTTTTGTTCAAGGTGGCCTTATATAAACCATGTGTTCCCTATAGTCTTCTGATGTTTCCCATTAATAAAAATATTTCATCCCAAATTGTGATTTTATTCACTGATATTTACGCAAAATATTTCCTTCAACTTCCCCTCTTTTATTTTACCTGATGAATTATTTGCTTGATTTTATTTACATGTATTTTCTCAGTTTGATGGAAGTATAGCAGAAATATAAAAATTGCATGTATTTATGACGTACAATGTGATGTTGTGATATATGTTAACACTGAAATAATTGGTACAACCAAACTTCTTAGCATATTTATCACTTCACATAGTTACCTTTTGTGTGTGTGTGGTAATAATACTTAAGATCTACTCTATCAGCAAATTTCAAGTATATAATACATTATTACTATTTATGATCATGCTGTATATTAGCTCTCCAAAACGTATTCATCTTATAAATGCAGCTTTGTACCATTGGATCATATCTCTTTATTTCTCTTAGCCCCAGAACCACGGTAACCACCCTTCTACTCTCTGTTTCTATGTTCTTTATTCTATATCTATGTTGCTCATTTTAATGTAGAAAAATATTAACCTCTGTATTCAGAGAAAAAGAGAACTCTCAGAAATAATAAAAAACATAATCGAGTTTAAAGGAGAATAATAGATATCAGAAATAACCTAATATGATACATTTAGAGAGCAAAGATGATTTCTTATTTTCTATGGGAAAGAAATAATGGCAGGCATAATCTGATACCAGGGAAGTTAGGACTAAAGGATGTCACATCCTTTAAAACTATATGAAACTACATTGAGAGTAAATGGATGTGTATTTGGAGATGGTAATGCCTAACCATTACTGACATAGAAAATTTTAGGATGCCATGAACTATCTAGGAACATAATACGTTATTACTGTTGGGCTAAAGGTAATGTTTGTTTATCTGTGTGTTTTTTTTTTAACCTGCATTAATTTATAAACTTGTTTAGGTCTTTATAATTAAAATATTGATGTTATTTTATTATTATGCACATTTGTTACTTCCTTTTTATTGACAATTTTCAAAAGATTGCTCCAAATAACAGGTTGCTTCATTGGGTGAACTCTCTATATTTTTCCTGATTAATTTTACATATGCTCCTTGATGGCTGCAATCAAGGAATGTCTTCACACATAGAAAGTTACTCCATTATTTTTCTTTTCCCAGCTGGATAAGAAAAATTACCTTATTCAATCTCTGGTAAATTATTCCAAGAGGCCCATTCCTGCTATTGGCTTATAGTTCTTGGTGTCATTATTGCAGTTTCCCCCTTACTTTTAATTGTTAATTTGTATTTATTAAAAAAGAAATTTATGATAATAAGGAGTACAAAACAGGCGATCTTTGTAGCTAGCAATTTAGCTTTTACATTAATTTAAATTTATTACAAAGTAAATATATGAAAATTAAGTTATAGAAACAAGCAGAAAATAAAAATCATACATGATTGCTTTATTTATTCACCAAGAGAATACCACTCTCAACATTTCAGCATTTGTCTTATAGTAGCCTTTCTACATTTCTAATAACACATGTACACATGTACACACCACATACAGAGAAAATAATGTTCTCAGTACAGAAGCTGAAGAAGGCAAAATCTCTAGCTTTTATTGCTTTGCTGCCTCAGGTATTCACTTTTATCTTGGGCTTTCATTCTTTCTTGAGGGTGTAAAAATGTTAGATTTTGGTCTCTGTCACTCTGGGACCTTAGAAAATATAAGAGACTGTTTTTGAACTAATCTTTAGGCACTCCATGACACTACATCTGTCACTCCTAGGTCATCATATGGTTGTTGAGAAGATTTTGGGGGGACAGGTTGTTCTAGATCCTAGTATTTCATGGACTCCCCTAAAGAAGAAAGATACACATCTCATTTGTGCTCAGATACTCAAACTCGTGTACCAATTTCATAATCCCTTCTTCAATAGATGAAGTCTGCAGAAATGTGGGGCTGGGGAATGGGTACAGGGTACGGGGTATAGGACTTCTCAGTACATTCCCTCCTGCTTCCCAAACCCAGAGTTTATGGAAAATCTTATGTATGTGATAGCATATACTACCTCTTCATGTACATCATATGGCTTATCTTGGAACTTTGTAAGGCTTAAACATTTAAATTAAAAAAAAAAATCAGGTTCTTGTCACGCAAAAACTTTTCCTCATGGCAATAACTAAGAATTCCAAGCTTACCTAGAATTTAAATGTCATGAATTAGCTTATTTTGCAGTAGTATATGATAATTTATCATCCTTTCTCTGCAACATTTTAGCACAAACTCTCAGTTTTGTTGCTGATAAAGGATGTGAAATAGAATTAGATAACCAATAACCGAACTTTAAAAAATACTTCAAAATGCTATTCCTATACTTCGTCTCTATGTATTCTAAATATTTCAATTTATGAACGATCATCTGCAAATGGCCTTTTGTAACACGTTTTTATGAGTTAACTATGTATCATAAACATCGCTCTGAAAGACTTGAAAATGGCTACCTATCAATTATATAAATGTAGATAATACATGTGTATAAATCGTATTGGTCATTTGAAATTAGGCTTATACATCCATTGTGTTCCATTTAGGTTTTTGTTACCACCTATAGCTTCAAACTCACTTTGATCTCTTTTATTTGGGTAAGGTTTTATAAAAAGAAAACTTTGTGTATACTTTGTGTAATAATTATCATATTTTAATACTATGAGGCCAACATTTTAAAAAAATTTTCTAAAATATTCTGAAATTACGTGAATGTGCATATAAGTGAACTTTTTGACTGTAACAATATATATTGTTTATTAAACCGAAGGAAATAATTAGTCTGAAGATATATCATTAAAATAGTGTCCATCAATCAAATGGTTCACAATAGCACTGAAATATGTTCTTGTTGATTTATACAACATTACATTTTGCTGTGTTGCTGGGTTTTTGAAAAATGCATAATTTGTGACAGTTTTTAAATACAATTGCATACAGTAAGCTCTCAAATTTTAAAGCACAATGAGAATATACATATATATGGTAATATGCAGTTTACTTTGTAGGCAACAGATTAATCTGTACTTTAAAACTTTGGATGTAAGATATTAGGTACAATTTTAGTTTTTTTCTTTATTAAAAATCAGGGAATATGTATCTTTAGTGATTCTAGTTGAACTAAATCTAAGCAGTTGTTTCAATGGTAGTAATCTGATACATCTCTTGACAGATTCTACTTCAGGGAAGTAGAAACTATCCATAAAAGCTTTCACTGATTTTTCTTATGATCTTTTGTAAAGTTCCATCTTAATTTTCTGAAGGAATAAAAGTGAGAAATCTTCATATGTTTCTGTACTTTACAAGGCTCTAGACATAATTTTCAAAAGGTGGAAACTTTTCATGTACAGGCACAAGTTGCCTTACTGCATTCAGTAAACATACTTGAAGGGTGGGTCCATTTACTGGAAACAAGGCAATTTTCTATGAGCATTTGAGATCTCTTCTGTTAGAACATGTTTAAGAGTCAGATGGGCTTTCTTGTGTGAAAAGCATTTTCTTAATGGGTGCTTGCTCACAATGCTATGCTACAGCTCTTGTTGCCTTAGAGATAGTGGGTCAATGGATAAGTAAATGGGTAGTCTTGAATATCAAGCCAATGAATAATCCATTTTAGTAACCTTTGCCTCTCCCAGAGGCAGTGCCTTAATAAGTCAACACATTTTTATAGACTGTATTTGAAAAAAGAACTTTATGTTTACTAAGTGCTTTGATATACATGGACAAAATACAAATAATCCAATAGTAGCATAATTGTCTATCTTGGTAATAAAATAATTCAGAGCTATATACAATAAATTTGGTAAACGTCAAGGAAAATAAACTGATTTCAGAAGTTTTTTAGGCTTACTTTTAAAAATCACAAGTAAATATCATTGCCTTTATCATGGAGAACACAAATTCCCTTCAAACTGATAATTGGTTGAAAAATGTCAATTGATTTCCATTCTGTTGTTACAATTTTAATAATAATTTATAAACTAAGTTAGACAGAATATCCAAAACAACTTATGAAACCCATATCCACTTATCCATGTATATATATTTTATGCCGTCATATAATGGAATACCCTTGTGTAGATATATAACACTTGCTAATGTTTACAAAGGATAAGTTCTCATAGAATATACCTTATAAAATAAAAATTTAAAGACAGTATTACAACAAAAATCATTGGAAATAACTTCAAATATGCTTACAGATGCTCCTCAACTTATAATGGAGTTAAATTTTGATAACCCATCATAAAATATCATTAAGTGCATTTAATACACCTACCTACCAAATATCATAGCTTAGCTTAGCCTACCTTAAATGTGACACATAACATTTTCATTAGCCTACAATTGGGGAAAAAAAATCATCTACTACAAAGCTTATTTTGTAATAAAGTATTGAATAACTCATATAATGTATTAAATGCTGAACTGAAGGTAAAAAACACAATGGTTGTATGGGTACTCAAAGTACAATTTCTATCAAATGTATATCACCATTTGATTAGGTATTTTTGAATTAAACATATACTTTGGGTTCTTATTAGAAATTCAGATTGTAATCAACAATGTGTCACTCCTTTTTGGTTCATCTAGCACTTACTAAAGACAGAAAAGTATATAAGAGATTTTGAGAAACCGTTATCTTTCTGGAAGAAATATTGTTAAAGAATAAAACGTAGGAAAGTGGAATGAGTTTAGGCTGAAGGATATTTTTGGATAACATCTGAATTCTTCAGTTTCCACTCTTAACTCTTAGTGTTCAAACTCAGCTTCACCTACTAATAAGCACAGAAGGACCATCTGTCAAAATAATCTTTCTTATTATGTGAAGAGAGCACTATAAATTCTCCCCATGATTCTTTTTGAAATCAATTAAAAAAATAATTTTTGATGGAAATATAATCTGGAATTAATCAGCAAAAACCGAAAAGAATAAAAAAAGGAGAGGGTTTGGAAGTGTATGCTTTCAAAGGTAAGAGAAAACTGATTGTAAGTTAAATAAAAGAGATAATTTATTTGATGATGTTCCTGGCTCACAGATTCCATAATTCTGATATCAGAATAAGAAGAAATAAATTCTAAATAATGAATAGCATAATTTACCAAGTTTCTTGATATATGCGTGTGTGAGTATATGTGTGAATTCTAATTTGATGGCTAGGATTTTGTACTGAACATTTGCTGATGTGAAAACCTTCATTATTTTCTAGCATTACTAGATACTCAAATAACTCTAAAAAGAAAACCTAGAACCAATGTTTACTTCGTTCACAAGTGTTTGTGGATGTGCATCCTGCCACAGAGCGGCTTCCACTTCCTCCTTGACTGCACATTCAACTTGGTCTGTTTAATGTTTCTTGGACTAAAAAGTCAAACCTGTTATAGGATGGGTTCACATTTCTCAATGTTCCTGCAAATTAAATGTGATGTTTGACAGAGATTTAAGTCGATACTCTTTCATTCCTTCATGACTTTTTTTTTTTTCTAGTGAGTAGAGAATGAGGATTTATTAAGTCTAATTTGGAAAGATCCAGTTTTTTTTATTATAGATGCCTAAGCAGACTCCTAGACTTCTTGGAAGAAAATAAAACAGATAAATTAGCTTTCCAAGTAGAGCTCATAACACTACATAAGTAGTTTGATAAAAGAAAAATTAGGACTGATTATTATAGAGTAAGAATGTCATTAAATTAATAAATATTTGGTTTGCTATATTTTATTTACTGTTATATGTTCCCTGTCATCCTTACCTTATTCAAGTGATATACATTTCCCTGAGAAAGAAAAACTGTATTATATAACTGAAAATCTCCTTACTTGCTGCATTTGGGATTTTAGAAACACTTAGAATTGTGAAAGATTTGAAATAACAGAGATGAAAATATCCTACACAGAATGAGAAAAACTCTGCATCATTTTCTGTACACTTTTTTAGTATCAGCTTATCTAAAACAGGATTCTTCACTAACTGCCTTTGAAATTTTAAGTTTGTCTCTATTGTATTCTGCATTATAAAGCCTGTCTGCTTTCACTCTTCTAAACAAAATAGCACCAACTCTCATTTAAACAAGTATTTATTCTTGCCCTTTAGAAGATGCAATACAGGTGGTTGAAGCCAATAAAAGGAAGAAATACAGTTTAATGATGTAGACCAAGGAACAGGGTATACCTAAGATCATCGTACTTACTTTGTTAACAGGTGGTAGTCCATTTATTTGCATTATTATATTTTTAGCTATTAATCTAGAAAACGGAAATCACATATGCATCTCTTTCACGTGTGAGTGTATACACGCCCATGTTATAATGAGTTCGAGAGTGTGTGTGTGTGCATATGTGGAGGCTGTTGCTGGATAATCTGTGTGAAGTGTGTTTTTGTGTTTGTTTGTTTCCTGCTCACAGGTAATTTCTCAATTCTGTACATAATTATTAAGTAAGTTACTCCTATTTGGAGGGGGATTCATTCCATTTATATAATATTCTGCTGAACCTATATTGTATTATAAGGAGTGTTTCACATATTAAAATGAAACTATGATTTTCAATACACACAAACAAGATCTGACAAGAACATTGGTATGTATAGTGATTCCTCTTTTAGATTTAATAATTTCCAGTCAATTTCTTGGTTATTATTGAGAATTATCCTGATTCCTCTCTAGAAAGAACACAATTTCCATTGAATTATCCCAGATGTCCCTCCTCTACTTTCCAACCCTATTCCATTCCAACTAGCTGCATTCCACCTTCTAAACAGACTTGCAGTCATCAGCGTGTTTTTCAGTATGTTCTTAGTCTGCAGAAATAAATGTCACATTTTCTAGCCATCACCTGGGAGCTATAAACCAAACTATGTGATCTAGAATCGACATTAATTGCTGTCTTAAATCTCCCTCTTTCGAGGAATATATGGATAATATTTAACATTTAGCTAAAGAGTAGAAACATATCTTAGGAAATGCTCTCTTCAAGAGTCAAAGCAGGTGTGTTTTGTTTGGCAATCTTTGTATAATTTTCGTAGCAGATCAGTTTTTCTCCTTTAAAGCTCTTTAGAATAACATATGGATGCACATTATAGTAGTGTAAAGTATTAGAGGGTTCTATTTTCTGTGGTTAAAAGAAATCTAACTCTGTACCCAATGAATTCTTATTATTGCAGATTATTTTAACCTCTCATTAGAATTGGCCAAAAAGTGAGAGATGCTAGACCATTAAACAGGCTAAAACAAAGGCAAGCAGAGTGGATTTTGGATATTATGGCTTTTTTTCCTACAGTTTCTTATGTATGAAGACACTGTACTTCTAGCTATGTAATTGCAATTTTATTTTCCCCGTCATGATATAGCTCAGCCATTTACATTATATTTTGGGGAAGTGGTTAGAAAGCAGGTTCCTGGACCGTTCTGTGTTCAACTCAGTTTTTTAGATTTACAACTTATTCTTCATCGGCCTCAATTTCTTCCAGTTTAAAATGGAGAAAGCAATGGTAAATTAAGAATTAAGTAGATATTATATTTTAATTATTTAGTGTAGTTTGGCAAATAATAAGTACTCAATAAATACTATATTTTGAATTGATGGTGATAATGATAATTTTGATGATGATGAAAATTACCTTAAAATACAGAAGCAAAGTCAGTGAAAGTAAAGAATTATAGTGTTAAGAATCACGGGCTTCCAGTCACTTGTTTTTGATACAGGGAGTGGACTTAAATAATTAGTCATTATCTATGTAAAGAAGGGGGAGGAAAAAAAAAAAAAAACTCCTCTATTCTCCTCTTCCCATTTAGAACCCAGACTGATTGCATTTAAAAGGAAGAAATGTGAACAGTATTCCATTATTTCTCACCTTACAGGTCAAAATTGGATTTTAAAGTAGGATATCGTATTTATATCTATAAGCCCTCTTCCGCTGGTCCTAGGTTCACCTTGTAGGCCTAAACAAATGATTGTTATTTTTACTTCAGGGGAAAAAATGTCCATAGTAATGAGTTTTGAGACCTTTTAAGGAATTTTCTCTGATCCTTCCATTAGGTCAATGATGTTGACAATTAAATCATGAAGCATTATTCTTGTTGAAAAAGAGGTGAGTAAATGTGGTAGAAGCAGGTTTCTTGTTGATCATTCAAAGACAATTTAATTAGCTGATCATTACCTCTCGGAATCCAAAGCTAGTTAATTGGGCTATGGGCAGAGTAGAGTGACTTCCTTGACATGCATGCTTAGTTAGAGAATTACTTTAATCCCTCTCATTATCATAGGGACCTTGTAAGGCCTGGCAATCCTGAGATTCCATGGAGATGGAAATAATTGCTCTGATTTATTATTACACTTCTGTTTTCAGTTTTATGACTCATGTTTAGTCTTTTGTGTGCTAAATTTATAGAGATTTATTTGCCTAAAATATTACAATAAATCTAAGAGATTTGCTGCCATTTGTGAAATAGAATGGAATCATTCTGACTTGTTTTAAGGCAAAGTGAGAATCCTATTATGATAATTGTCTTTTTGGTCTTTAAAGGAAAGTATTTCCAATCTTCTAACCAATATTGCATTAAATTAACCTTTGTTCTTTTTCTAATGTCTCTAATCAATAAAGTAAGACAAAACTGTATTGTTGTTCTTATCCTGATTGGTTAGATGGATGTCAATATGTATATATTTCTGTGTTTAATCCATGTTATTACAGGACTCTTTAAGCCAAATAAAAAAGAAAAGGAAAAAGAAAAAAAAAAAGGACAAGAAAAACGTTAACAACAAAATCTTAGTAAGATGACTTAATCCCTCAGTGGGAGGAAATATATAGGACTGGATGAGTATCCAGTTATGGATTAATGATCAAATAGTTATCTTCTAGGGGCAGCAATAGACAACTTTATCATAACTGATACAACAATTAAATAAAATACCTATTTCTGAATACCTTAAAATAAAAAATAAAAAAGCAACATATTGGAGCCACATCTAAAAATAATTCAGTTTCTAAATCAGACCAGATTGGTAGAACTGAAACCTCCACCATAAATATTTTCTTATTATGTGAATATATGTTTTTGTTGCAGTCTTTATAAGTATAAGGTCTATTACAATGTCTTATGATTATTTATGATGATAATAGAAAGACAGAATGAAATAGTAATCCACTGCCTTATAAAATTAGCGTTCACTGAAAATATACTATAGGCAGAAACATTGGAAAATGACAGAAATTTCAAGAAGACAAAGATATGGTACAGCTATTTAGAGACTCATCCCTTCATGGCATAAAATGTAAGCAGAAAAATTATAATACACCATGGACATTTACTAGTATATATAAGAACAAAGCAATATGGAAACCTAAAAGGGAAGCAACTCATTATTGATAGTGCTTGATACCATTGCTTATTCTGGTGCTTTGGCTGGACAGTATCTGCAACTCTGACCATCATGTGTATCGGTCAATATAAATAATTTACTAGAAATCTGGTGTTCATTTTTGTATAATAGAGATTACATTTTGTCTAAACAAAGAGCATAGATTATTGTATTTCAAATGTCAGCTCTTTTATTTCCATTGACATTTAATTTGGTAGAAAGTTAAAGGGATATTTTTACAGTATCTTCTTATCAACTTTGAAAATATGAATAGATTCATATATTTTTGAAAATGCAAATTGCTTCATAGACGAATCTGTTAGAACATGTTATGTTAGGCACTCTGTCTTTATATATGTGCATATTTATCAATATCTCTGTGGCCAGTTAATGGAGTGGTTCAGAACACCATGCTAATAAGGTCAAAGTCATGGATGTGGCCTTCCTTCACTTTGTTACTTGGCCACAAATAGACTTTTCATTTCAGCTAGCCTTCTTGCAAATATCTGCATTTGATCACAAAAAGTACTTTAAATAAATCAATGCAAATTTAGCAGCCATACCCACACCTGGCATTGGACAAGTCACGCAGATAAACTTGTTTGCAAAAAAAATGGGATGAAAACAACGTCCAACAAATGCTGAGTATATATATTTTTTAAATCAGTTTGCAAGTCGTTTGAGGAGATGGTGGTACATCTCACTCTCCATGTCCCCTGCACCCACTAATGTAAGGTGATACATACCTACATTTTCATACACATCTACTGTATAGAGAACAGCTATAATGGCCATTTTATTTTTTATTTTTATGTTTTGCTGTTGGAAGAATGGCTATAATAGGTTACCAACATTTGCATAGCAAATAAACTGGAATACATAGTGATCATTTTAAAACCGACATTATTTGAGTACACATGTATAAGCTCATTTAAATAATTTTAAATATCAAAGTAGTCAATTTGAAGAAATATAGTTGGTTGAAAATTTAAATAATATAGGGGCTCAAAAAGAGAAAGAGACAATTGATTTCTCTTGAAGTGTGGTTTGAACTAAATACTTTTTAGTTAAGTGAACGTGTATGTTGTTTTATGTTGTCAGTGTGATGTGTGTGTGTATGTGTGTGTACATATGGCAGCATACAAATCTTGATTCGCATATATATTTTATATATAAATATCTAAGTATATATATACATTTTATATATAAATGTTTTGTATATAAATATATATATATGTTTTGTTTTTGTTTTTGTTTTTGTTTTGAGACAGGGTCTCACTCTGTTGCCCAAGCTGGAGAGGAGTGGCATGATCACAGCTCACTTCAGCCTCGATCTCCTGGGCCAAGTGGTTCTCCCACCTCAGCCTCCCAGGTAGCTGTCACTACAGGTGTGTGCCACCATACATCCAGGTAATTTTTTGTATATAAAATGTTTTTTTATTCTTTGTAGAGATGAGGTTTTGCCATGTTGCCCAGGCTACAATCCTATATTTTTATTGTAGTGCATTGTATAATAGAAAAGCAAACCTTAATGGTTTAATTCATATTTGAGTTTTCTCTTTCTCTCTCACACTTTTTTTTGGTAAGTTCCTTTGTTAGAGTCTTTTGCTTCACATCTCGGCCTTCTCATCTGTAAACCAGGGATAATAATGTAAACACATCTGAATAAAATGGAATATTAGTGTTCTAGCTCTATTCTAAGACATTTTATGCTTCATAAATTACCATGTTTCCTAACTTCAAACTGCCACTTTATACCAGTTCTTCATATCTCTAAAAATTTTTCAGATATTTTGTCTATAAAACAAAAATATTCTTTAACAATGTGTCCCCTAGTTATATAACTCTATTATTATTCTTCTATCTAATACTTTCACTTCTTGAAAAAGTAATCTAATTCTTTCTTACATTTTTAATTCATATTTACACAAATTTACTGTTGGTGGCCTTAGCAAGTGCCTTTTAAAGGACTTGTGGGAGCCACTTACTAAGGTCACCAGCTATCTTATATTTGGTACAATTAGTAAAATAATTTTACTTCTTATCGGAGTCAAACTTGGTTGAAAGCATCTTGCTTTTAGAAACCTCTTTGGTGTCTATGAGACTATGCTATTTCCAGTCTCTTCTCTATGAACATTGATTCTCATCTTCTTTTGATACCAGGACATTCCTCAGAGTTCCTCAGAATTATTTTGCTTCATTCTGCACCCTGTTTCTAGGTAATCTTCCCATTCCTGTGGCTTCTTACACTCAAAATAGACTTGTGGCTACCCATTTCAGATCCATCCTAGATTTTACTCTTTCACCAAGGACATGTTCAAAACTACTCATTGGACATCTCTACTTGCATTTCCAACAGGCAACAGAAATTCAACAATAGAAATCCCTGAAGCCTCCTCTTTCTTTTGAGGAAACTCTTCTACATTGAGAACACAGTTTTTCCAGTCATCACAGGACCTACTTACTCTTTTTACAAATTCATGATTTAATTACTTACTAAGTTTTCTGGTTTTATCGCCAAGATACCACTTATAATTTGTGCCTTTCTATTTCTGTCACTAACTTCTTTAAATACACATTGATTTTCACTTTACAGAATATGCAGTCTCCTTGTGTATAAAATTGCCCATCCCTACCAAACTTGCTTCCACAGTGCAGCTGGGAGGTGTTCCCCAAACTAAACAGCTCTGTGTCACAACTCGTCTTGGTAAGGAGTCTCTCTGTACAATTCCCAAGCAAAACCCACTTTCGAATAGAGAAGTCTTTTTTTCTTACACTCTGCCCTAGATAAATTAAAGACTGTAGGCCTTAGAAATAAAGGGGATAATCAACAAGCAATATGTAAAGTGGCTGATAGCTTACATTATAGCTATCAACTGTGTTTGAAATTTCAATGTGATCATTGTCTTCTATTCAAGCAACTGCTTTTAAGAATATGGCTCCCGGAGGCAGCCTATCTTATTGTGAATCTCTGAGTGTTGACTTAGTCCTTTTATGACTTTGAAGAAAATAATTTAACACCTGTGTCTCAGTTTCCTCAGTTGTTAAAAAAAAAAAAAGTGTAAAAAAAATACTTATTTTGTTTTGGTCATATCAACAATTACATTAAATATATATAAAACTCTTATCATTCTTTTAATGTCTGGGACATTGCGTGTGCTCAAAAATGACAAGTAGTATTTTTTAGAAGTGCTCTTTAAAGGGTAGGTGCAGTTTTTTGTTGTTGTTTTGTTTTACTTCTCCTAAAAAACTTTTTCCCTGAATGTCTGCATATACTTGATGCATTTGGGGAAAATAATCCCTAAACATCTGGTCACTTTTGATATCACTGAGTTGCCTTTTCAATACCTTTCCTGATCACTCCAAAATAATAGTCAGAAATATACTGAACTAACCCTATATAATGAAGGGCACATTGGCAGTAAACCTTGACTAGTCTGAGACAACTAAAATAGGCTCTTTGACCTACCACTCCTACTACCATTGCAAGCCAGCGATACTGTGCCTAAATTATCAGGAACCTTAAATATCTTACCTTTTCCAACCATGTGTGAAGGAACCAGCTTTTTAAATACTTAATTGCAAGCAAAATTCTCCACCTCCTTTTTTGGCTATCAGAATTCGCTATAATTTGTCTGAACTAGATTTCAAGAAGAGTAAGAAATTACCTCTTGTAGTTTTTATTACCATCTGTGCATCAGGTAAAGGGCCATGCATATACAGAATAAGGAGTCACCATTACTCTCCCTGGACTGGAAAGTGGTAATGTCATATCAAATTGATATATTTCCTTAAATTTTTATTGGTTTCTGCTATCTTAGGTCAAAGCCCACATACCTTAGAATGGAATGTCATTTCTGATGTAGCCTGCCTATAATTTTCTTTTCTTTTTTTTTTTTTTTTTTTTTGAGACAGAGTCTTGCTCTGTTGCCCAGGCTGGAGTGCAGTGGCCAGATCTCAGCTCACTGCAAGCTCCGCCTCCTTGGTTCATGCCATTCTCCTGCCTCAGCCTCCCGAGTAGCTGGGACTACAGGCGCCCGCCACCTTGCCCGGCTAGTTTTTTGTATTTTTTAGTAGAGACGGGGTTTCACCGTGTTAGCCAGGATGGTCTCGATCTCCTGACCTCGTGATCCACCCATCTCGGCCTCCCAAAGTGCTGGGATTACAGGTTTGAGCCACCGCGCCCGGCTGCCTATAATTTTCAGAAACATTTTCTATCCTCTCATACGTACCCTGTGTCCTAGATATAACAAGCCTTTACAAATCCTATAATGTATCATGCTTTTTCTTAAAGCACATCTTGCCTGTTTCTATTGCCTGCACCTTTTCTTCCTATCCCCTCCCTCTACGTTATTTACTAAAAATCTACTTATCCTTCAAAACACAGCCTGAAATTTACCTCCTTTGAAAAACTAAGAGTCTGCTTTTCTAGATAGAGAACCATGCAGAAAGGGACCTCCTAAGCAAAACCGAGTGCTTCATTTCTACTGTTTTAACCTTGTATGTACTTCTGTTATAATGCAACTCATGACTTACCTACATATCTAGCTCCTTTTCTTGACTGTGAGGCACCTTAGGCCAAAGGTTTGCTTAGTTTACTATTTAATCCTGTGAACTCCAAATATCTGAGACAGATCTCAGTTAATATAGAAAGTTTATTTTGCCAAGGTTGAGGATGTGTGCCTGTGACACAGCCTCAGGGGGTCCTGATGACATGTGTCCAAGGTGGTCAGGGCACAGCTTGGTTTTATACATTTTAGGGAGACATGAGACACTAATCAATATACATAAGATGTACATTGGTCCTGTCCAGAAAGGAGAGAAAACTTGATTCAGGGAGGGGGCTTCCGGGTCACAGGTAGTTGGGAGATAGATGGTTGTATTCTTGTGAGTTTCTGATCAGCCTTTCCAAAAGAGGCAATCAGATATGTATCTGTCTCAGTGAGCAGATGCATGGATGACTTTGAATAGAATGGGAGGCAGGTTTGCCCTAAGCAGTTCCCAGAATGACTTTTCCCCTTAGCTTAGTAATTTTGAAGCCCCCAAATTTATTTTTCTTTCACAATCCTCAATGTTTACATGGAGTCAGAAAAGTAGGGACTACAGAAATGATACTCAATGGGTATAAAACCTATTATTTTTATTTTCCACAGTGGAGAGAGAAAAATAATTATTGAGAAACTCAGAAGGCTACCAATAATAAAAGTTGGGTACACTTATATTGTGTGATAGAGTTATTAATTGGAGACTCTTTGAAAAAAATTCTCCAGTGTGTATATGTCTTTCATTAAATCTGTCATTTCTGCATGTCTATCGAAATACTGACTGCTTTTGTTTTGACCTATATTTTCAAGTATGTTTGTATAGTGAAGACACTTGGAAGATAGAGGTAGTACTTCCTTGTAGAACAAAGGGCAGATTTGTTTACTGTCCAGTATAATAAAGATAACATATACTTTTGGAGCAAACATCAGGCAGCTTTACTGTCTACTATAAAAGATTTGGGTTCTCTAATCATAGGCTTCCCATTCTATAACATAACTCATTGTGTGTTTAGGTGTTACCTGGCCCACTTTTACCTTCATACATTATTAAATTATAGGACCCATATTTTTAAAAATTCCTATAAATTAAAATGTGTTTATTTTATATTAGTGAAAATGATACTGTAAGCAAGTTTCTGAAATATGCAAAATCTACACTCAGCTTTTGTATCTCCTGTGCTCCCTGCCAGTGCCCATATAGTGATGACCACTGTCTAGGTTTATCACTTGAATGTCTGTCTATTATTTCTTTGTTTGAATGACTATTCAGGAGAAAAAATACAGTAGTTAGTTATGAATATTAGCTTACTATTTCCTAAACTCTTATTTATTTTGCATGCAACCTAAATCATTGATTCATATTAAGTTTTGCACACCACTTTCCATAATTCCAGACATAAAGTAAATAAGAGCACGCAACAAGCAACAGAAAAAGATGGGCTAACAACCCTCAAGTCTATCTTCTGTAGCAGACATTCTTCTTGTTACTTTTGGGAATTAATAACATTTCTTTTTCATAATCTTATAAAATTCCAGGAAGCTGAATTAATTATTCCCATTTTACAAATAAGAAAATTCAGTCATGAAATTGAAATAATATGCCCAAAATAAAAGAGCTTATGTAAGTAAGTAAGTAGTAGAAGCCAGGATTAGTGGACTGCAAAATCCACCAAAATATAATTTCAAGAAATCTGTCTTTACCTGACACCTCGCTCTTCTACCACAAATTCAATTCCTGCTTTTTCTCATCAGCTTCTCCCAGTTTTAATACAAATTTAGTATTTGGGGCCCACTTTATCTACTAGAGATAGTGTTGGAAGTTCTGGCCAGGGCAATCAGGCAGCAGAAAGAAATAAAGAGTCTTCAGTTAGGAAAAGAGGAAGTCAAATCGTCCCTGTTTGCAGATGACATGATTGTATATTTAGAAAATCCCATTGTCTCAGCCCAAAATCTCCTTAAGCTGATAAGCAACTTCAGCAAAGTCTCAGGATACAAAATCAATGTTCAAAAATCACAAGCATTCTTATACACCAATAACAGACAAACAGATAGCCAAATCATGAGTGAACTCCCATTCACAATTGCTTCAAAGAGAATAAAATACCTAAGAATGCAACTTACAAGGGATGTGAAGGACCTCTTCAAGGAGAACTAGAAACCACTGTTCAGTGAAATAAAAGAGAACACAAACAAATGAAAGAACATTCCATGCTCATGGATAGGAAGAATCAATATTGTGAAAATGGCCATACTGCCCAAGGTGATTTATAGATTCAATGCCCTCCCCATCAAGCTACCCGACTTTCTTCACAGAATTGGAAAAAAACTACTTTAAAATTCATATGAAACCAAAAAAGAGCCTGCATTGCCAAGACAATCCTAAGTCAAAAGGGCAAAGCTGGAGGTATCACGCTACCTGACTACAAGCTATACTACAGGGCTACAGTAACCAAAACAGCATGGTACTGGTACCAAAAGAGAGAAACAGACCAATGGAACAGAACAGAGGCCTCAGAAATAACACCACACATCTACAACCATCTGATCTTTGACAAACCTAACAAAAACAAGAAATGGGGAAAGGATTCCCTATTTAATAAATGGTGCTGGGAAACCTGGCTGGCCATATGTTGAAAGTTGAAACTGAATCCTTTCCTTACACCCTATACAAAAATTAATTTAAGATGGGTTAGAGACTTAAATGTTAGACCTAAAATTATAAAAACCCTAGAAGAAAGCCTAGGCAATACCATTGTTTTTGGAGATGCTTTCACCAGATATTGAATTCTGACTCAACATTTTCCTCCCTCTTCCTTTCATTGTTTAGAAAATATCAATATATTTTCTTCTAGTGTATACTATTTCTGATTATAAAATTTATCTAAAATGATACTAAAAGTGCAAAGCCCATGAATGACCTTTATAAAAATACTTAGAAAACTCATAGTACCTGATTTCGAGACTTATCATAAAGTTACACTCATCAAGACAGAGCATAAATGGCAAAACGATAGACATATAAGGCCAGGCGCTGTGGCTCATGCCTATAATCCCAGCTCTTTGAGAGGTTGAAGCCGGGGATCACAAGGTCAGAAGATTGAGAACATCCTGACTAACATGGAGAAACCCCATCTCTACTAAAAACACACAAAAAATTAACCGGGCGTGATGGCGGGCGCCTGTAGTCCCAGCTACTCGGGAGGCTGAGGCAGGAGAATGGCATGAACCCGGGAGGCGGAGTTTGCAGTGAGCTGAGATCCAGCCACTGCACTCCAGCCTAGGCAACAGAGCCAGACTCCTTCTCAAAAACAAACAAACAAACAAAAAAGACATATAGATCCATAGGATAGAAATAGAATTTCATATATGGTGTCATTTTAACAAATTATTTTGAAACTATAACTGCACCAGATGAATCTCGTTCAACTTTCATGTAAGAAAGTTGTGATTTTTTTTTTTTTTTTTTTTTTGG
>NW_012099543.1:1030725-1045379 GCF_000951045.1 Mandrillus leucophaeus | reverse complement strand
GGATTCAAATGATTCTCCTGCCTCAGCCGCCGGAGTAGATGGGACTACCGGCGCCCTCTACATTTTTGTATTTTAGTAGAGATGGGGTTTCACCATGTTGCCCAGGCTAGCCTCAAACTCCTTAGCTCAGGCAATCCACCTGCCTCGGCCTCCCAAAGTGCTAGGATTACAGGCGTGAGCCACCGCGCCCAGCACTTGTAAGTTGTTTTACAGTTTCTGTGGACTGACAGGTTGAAGATCACTTGACCTGAGCATGTCCAGATGAACCAACTTTGCAACCACAGGGAGAACCTAAGTGTTTGGTCCCAGGAGCAGGGACTGAGTTAAGAAGTGGACACTACATGACTGGATTCAGGATCAAGTAAAATCGTGCCTCCTAGCATCACTTCATTGTAAGATCCAATCACATCACACCTCATTACCTTATGCTTATAAAACCCAAACCAAACCCCAGCTCAGGGAAAAAGATTTGAGCTTTTCCTTTTGTCTCCTTGCCAGTTGACTCACAATAAAGCTTTTCTTTTTTCAAAAGCTGGTGCTATGATATTGGCCTTCTCTATGCATGCCAGGCAGAAAGCCCATCAATTGCTCTGTAACAAAACAATTGCATATCCATGGGAGAAAAAAATTATGTCCTTGGCAAAGGCAATCTTTTTATAATATAGAAAGCATGAATCATAAAAGAAACAAATAATAAATTCAAGTTTATCAAAACTAAAAACTGCTCTTTGAAAGATACCACTAAGAAAATAAAAAGACAAATCATACACTGGGGAAAATATTTATAACAAACATATCAGGGAAAAAGTGTATATCTAAAATATATTTGTGACTTTTACAACTCAACCATTCAATATAAATAAAAAATACTGTGAATAAACACCTCAAGAAAAAGACAAATAACCAATAAACTCAATATTATTATTAAAAAATGCAAATTGAAGTCACAGTAACATGTCATTTTACATCTGCTAGCATGGTTCTAATTAAAGTAACTCTTAATTTCATTGTTATATTGAGTAAATTAGGTTAGATACACAATAATATCAATTATGTGATACCGCTTATATGAAATAGAACAGGAAAATGTAGCTTATGGTGATACATAATAACCTAATCCATAGGTGTCCAAAAGTGAAAGTATTGCAGGGATTAACAGCATTGAGCATGAGGAAATATGCTGAGGTAATTCTAATGTTTTCAAATATTTCAAAAAGAGTGGTAATAACATAGGTGCATACATCAACATTAATTAAACTATCTTATTAACATTTTATGCATCTTATTGTATGTGTATCATACATAAATAATGTACATTTTTGTGAATATATAGGTATTAGTGTAGATTATTCAATAAATCCAAAATTGAGGAAGATGCAAAGAAGTAAATACAGAAAAAGTAAGATAAATAGAAAGAATAAAGTCATAGGCTAGAAATAATAAAAATATCTGTCAAAATAATTAAAATTATGATTTCATTATTGATATGAAAACAGTCCCTCAAGTTGTGAATAAATGTTATCTCACAGAAATTTTTAAAAGTATCACAGTGTGCATTTTATTAAAGATCCACCCAAAAAGTAAGAAAACTAAAAGATTAAAAATAAATGGTGTCAAAATATATATACAAGGCAAACACAACCTAATGCTAAGAAATCAGGTTGATAATGATGAATTTAAATACATCAAGAATATGTAACAATTCAGAACTCACATGGGTCTAATCATATAGTTTCAAAAACCAAGAAAATCAATAAATCTGATTAGAATTATAAGGAAAAATGGACAAAATTAACAATATATTTGGAGAATTTAACATTCTAGTGATGGTATATTAAATAGTTAACACCATTCTTAAAGATAAAGAAGATTTAAACTACATATTATCACACTTAAAATAATGAACATCTGTAGATCCTGCCACCTAACAATTGAAGAATATTCATTCTCTTCAAGCTCACAGGCAATATTAATGATAATTTATCATATTCTACATCATAAAAGTCTCAACACATTAAAAAGATTGTTATGCAGATAATATTCTGTCAGCACAAATTTAATTGAAATAAAATGAATTTAATTTTCTTAATATAATTTTTAAAATAATTAAATAATTTAAATTGATTTCTGATATATTAACTTAAATATGAAAATTAAAATATAAGTAAATCCTTTGTTTTAGAAATTAAAAACAATTTCTATATTATTTCTTAATTACAGAAAATATTTTAAAAATTGTTAAATTTATGTAACAAATAGGATGTGATATGTTCATGAGTAAAACTGCAAAAGAACTGAGAGAAATGAAGGTATATCTTCGTGTTCATATGCGATATTATCCATTAGTATAGATGATACTTTTTCTTAATTAACTTATAATATAATACTTTCAATGAAATTCTAAGGAAAATTCCAAAATAATTTGTTATGGTCCTTGACACTAATTCTAAAGTAACTGTAGAAGTGCTAGAGTAGGCCAAAACATTTTTGAAGCAAAATGTTAAGATTGGGTGGCTGTAACTGATATAAAAATTATAATGAAGCAAAATTAATAATGATAAAATGATTTATGATGATGGCACAGGATTATAAGTAGCAAATGTTATACAATAGATATTCCAAGGTTGGTATTGGGAAGGGAGAGCAAACAGAAAAACCAAAAGAGAGAAATTGAATAAAAATGTATTGTCAAGGGCACACAAACATCTGAAGACTCAATATATAACAGCAGTGAGATCAATGGGAAAAGAAGATCTATCCAATAATGGCACTGGGCAATCACCAAATCACGTGGAATAATGACAAAGGATTTCTATTACACACACACTTCGTGAGAAAAGCAGTTCTTTGTGATAATGTTATAAAGCATTTAAAAGAAAAAGAAAACAGTTTCTATGTTAAGGTAGAAAATCATTTCTAGAAGAAAATGTCAACAGAAACGTCTACAAAAATAAAAACATTAATAAAATAGATCATACTAAAATGTGTTTTGTAAAACTATAAATTTTAAAGGTGAGAACTGAATTTTCTAAATGAGAGATTAAACTTGTCACATATAACCAAAAATAGGCAGATATAAAACAGGTACCACTTTAAAAATTCAGTTAAAAAAAAACAATTTGACCAAATATGAAAAAAAGACATTGCCTAGAATCAATAATATGAGTAGCCAATACAAATAAAAACAAATCGTCAACCTTATTAGAAATCATAGAAAAACAAATGAAACCACAGTAAGAAACCAGTTTAACAACTGACTTGACAAAAATTGGAAAGTCAGAAAATATCATGACAATTTCTTACAGCAAAGATATTGATTTGGGGGCCGGGTGCAGTCGCTCACGCCTGTAATCCCAGCACTTTGGGAGGCCAAGGCGAGCGGATCACCAGGTCAGGAGACTGAGACCATCCTGGCTAACACGGTGAAACCCCGTCTCTATTAAAAATACAAAAAATTAGCCCAGCATGGTGGCGGGTACCTCTAGTCCCAACTACTCAGGAGCCTGAGGCAGGAGAAAATCTTGAACCCAGGAGGCAGGGCTTGCAGTGAGCTGAGATCGCGCCACTGCCCTCCAGCCTGGGCGACAGAGTGAGACTCCCGTCTCAAAGTAATAATAATAATAATAATAATAATAATAATAATAATTTAGAATTACCTACACATGTCAAAAATTATATTCATTTGATAAAATAATTATATACTTGCACCAGGAGATAGAAGAATGTCAATAGCAGCATTATTTCGAGCAGCAGGAAAGTAAGAACTCAAATGTAAAACGGGGATGGATTAAAGGAAATGTAATATATTCAATACTGGGCCACAATGGCACAAGGAAACTAATTAACTACCATGATATGTATCAATACTTTTGAATTATACAGAGAAAGAGAAAATAAATAATATAAATAAATTTGCAATGACATTATTTGATTCAAGAACTGAAAAACTGGAACATTATAAATATTGGTATATACAGCCCAGCACAGTGGCTCATGCCTGACCACATAAATCGAGATGGAAGGGATTGCTTGAGGCCATGAATCCAGGACCAACCTGGGTAGCAAAGTGAGAGTCTCTAAAAAAATAAAAATAAAAATTAGCTGGATATGGTGGCACATGTCTGTAATCATAGCTACTTGGGAGGCTGAGGTGGGAGGATCACTTGAGCCCAGGAGTTCAAGGCCGCAATGAGCCATAATCATGCCACTGCACTCCAGACCGGGTGATAGAGTAAGACTGTGTCTCGTAAATAAATAAACAAATAAATAAATATTGGCACATATAATTTGTAGTAAAAATATTTTTTAAAAGCTAGGAAATGAGAAATGTAAAATACAGTATAGTAGTCCTATATTCAGAAATGTTAAAGTGAGAAGATATATGATTTGCCACCTATTTGACAACTATAAAAACTTTCATCATTTTTCAGTTTTCAGATACTGAGAAATAGACACTCTCATATGTTTTTGGCAAGTGTATAAATTTTTTAGACATTTTTGCAAGAGCCATCAGAATTGAAAAAACATGATCTCTTTGATATAACAATTGTATTGCTAAAACTGTATGATATAGTTACATTCACTCAAAAGAATAAAAATATATACATCGGGATAATTCATTATGGTATTTAATAGAGTATAAACTAAATATTTTCAAATTCAATTATTAAAATATGAGTTATGGTAGATGTATGAAATGAAATACTATGAGGTCATTAAAATATTTTAATTAATCATTAAAAAGAATATAAAAAATTTTCATCATTTTCCAGTTTTCAGATATTAAGAAACAGACACTCTCATATTTGGCAAGTGCATAAATTTTTTAGACATTTCTGCAATAGCCATCAGAATTGAAAAACATGATCTATTTGATATAGCAATTGTATTGCTAAACCTGTGTGACATAGTTACATTCACTCAAAAGAATAATGATACATACATCAGGATATTTTATTATGGTATTTAATACAACATAAACTAAACATTTTCAAAGTCAATTATTACAATATGAGTTATGGTAGATGTATGGAATGAAATATTATGAAGTCATTAAAAAGAATTAGGTAGACTTATATGTATCTATGTCAAGAAATGATCAAGCTATAGTATTATTTTTCTAGTAATACTATCTATATATATAGTGTGTGTATGTGTGTGTGAATATGGTATGTATGTGTGTATATATATATGCACACATATATATAAAATATTACTTCAATGATATTGACATTTTTATTTTCATTAAATTTTTAAATTTTGTGGGTACATAGCAGGTGTTTATATTTATGGGGTACATGATATATTTTGATACAGGCATATAATGCATAATAATCATATTGGGAAAATGGAGTATCCATCTCCTCAAGCATATATCATTTCTTTGTTTTATAAACATTCCAGTTATACTATGTTAGTTATGTTGAAATGTACTATAAATTATTGTTGACTAGTAACCTTGTGCTTTCAAATACTAGATCTTACTCATTCCATCAACCTATATTTTTGTACCCATTAACCATCCCCACTTCCCCAATACACACTACACTTCCCAGTCTCTGATATCCATCCTTCTACCTCCATGAGTCCAGTTATTTTAAATTTTACCTCCTACAAAGCATAAAGAACAAGTTAAATTTGTCTTTCTGTGCCTGGCTTATTTCACTTAACATAATGACCTCCAGTTCCATCCATGTTGTTGCAAAAGGCAGAATCTAATACATTTTTATGGCTAAATAGTACTCTAATTTTCTGTATCTATTTGTCTGATAATGGACACTTACATTCCTACCAAATTTTGGCCATTATGAATAGTGCTGCAATACACAAGGAAATGCAGATATCTCTTTAATATACTGATTTCCTTTCTTTTTGGTGTAGACCTAGCAGTGGGATTGCTGTATCATATAATAGTTTCATTTTTAGGTTTTTGAGGAACCTGTATACTGTTCTTCATAATGACCATACTAATTTAAATTCTCATCACAGTGTATAGGAGTTACCTTTTCTCCACATCCTCACCAATATTCGTTATTATCTGTCTTTTGAATAAAAGCTATTTTAACTGGAGTGAGATGAAATCTCATTGTAGCTTTGATTTGCATTTCTCTGATGATCAATGATGTTGAGCACATTTTCATATGCTTGTTTGCTATTTGTGTGTCTTCTTTTGAGAAATGTCTATTCAAATCTTTTGTGCATTTTTAATCAGATTACTATTTTTTTCCTATTGAGTTGTTTAAGCTACTTATATATTCTGGTTATTATTCCCTTGTCAGATGCATAGTTTGCAAGTATTTTCTTGGATACCGTGTGTGGTCTCTTCACTTTGTGGATGGTTTGGTCTGCTGTGCAGAAACTTTTTAACTTTATGTGAACCCATTTGTCCATGTTTGTTTTCTTTGCCTGTACTTTTGGATTATCATTCAAGAAGTGCTTGCCCAGGCCAAGGTCCCGGAGAGTTTCCTCGAAGTTTTCTTTTAGTAGATTCATTGCTTCAGGTCTTAGATTTAAATTTTTAATTCATTTTGATTTCTGTGTATGATAAGAGATGGGGTCTAGTTTCATCCTTCTGCATATGGATATCAATTTTTTCCAGCACCATTTATTAAAGAGAATGTCTTCTCCCCAATTTATGTTCTTGGCCCTTTGTCAAAAATGAGTTTACAGTTTATCAATGCATGGATTAATTTTTTGTTTCTCTATTCTCTTTCATTGGTCTGTGTTTCTGTTTTTCTGTCAGTACCATGTTGGTTTGGTTACGTAGCTTTGTAGTATAATTCGAAATTAGGTAATGTGCTTCCTCCAGTTTTGTTCTTTTTGCTCACATGGCTTTGTTTATTCTGATTGTTTGTGTTTCCATATACATATTAGGATTCTTTTTTCTACTTTTTGAATAATGTCATTGGTATTTTGATAGGGATTGCATTAAATCTATAGATTCCTTTGGGTAGTATGGTCATTTTAGCAATATTGATTCTTTCAACCCATGAACATGGAATATTTTTCCATTTTTTGATGTCCCCTTCAATTTCTTTAATAGTGTTGTACAGTTTCCATTGTAGAGATTTGATATGGTTTGACTCTGTGTCCCCACTCAAATCTCATCTTGAATTGTACTCCCATAATTCCCACGTGTTGCGTGACGGACCCCATGGGAGATAATTGAATCATGGGGAGATAATTGAACAGTTTCCTCCATACTGTTCTTGTGGTAGTTTATAAGTCTCACTACCATGAGATAGTTTGATAAGGGGACACCCATTTTGCTTGGTTATCATTCTCTCTCTTGTCACCACCATGTAAGAAGTGACTTTCACCTTCTGGCATGATTGTGAGGCTGTATCATATGGTAGTTCAATTTTTAGATTTTTACAGGTCCCCAGGCACGTGGACCTGTAAGTCCAATCAACCTCTTTTGTGAATTTCCCAGTCTTGGGTATGTCTTTATCAGCAGTGTGAAAATGGACTAATACAAGATCTTTTACTTCTTTGGTTATTCTAAGTTACTTAATTTTACTTGTAGTTATTGTAAAAAGGATTGCATTCTTGATTTCTTTTTCAGGTTGTTCACTGTTGGCATATTAAAAGCCTACTGATTTTTTTATGTTGATTTTGTACCTGGCAACTTTACTAAATTTATTACTTCTAGTAGTTTTTTGGAGAAATATTTAGGTTTTCCAGATTTAGATCATATCATCTGCAAATAGGGATAATTTGACTTACTGCTTTCCAATTTGGATGGTCTTTATATCTTTAACTTGTCTGTTTGCACTAGCTACGACTTCCAGTACTATGCTGAATATCAGTGATGAAGGTGGGCATCCTTGCCTTGTTCCAGATCTTACAGAAAAGGCTTTCAGTTTACTGATTCTGTATAATACTAAATGTGGGCCTCTTATATATGACTTTTCTTGTGTTGAAGTATGTTCTTTCTATACCCAGATTTTAAAGTTTTTATAATAAAGGAATGTTAAATTTTATCAAATGATTTTTCAGCATTAATTGAAATGACCATATGGTTTTCGTCCTTCATTCTGTTGTGATGATATGTCACTTTGATATGTTTATGTTGAATCAACTTTGTATCCCTGAGATAAATCTCATTTGATCATGATAAATGATATGTTTAACGTGTTGTTAAATTTGGTTTGATAATATTTTGTTGAGACTTTTTGCATCAGTGTTCATCAGAGATATTGGTCTATAGTATTCTTTTTTGATGTGTCTTTGGCTAGTTTTGATATCAGGGTAATACTGGTCTCATAGAATGGGTTTGGAAGTATTTCCTCCTCCTCTTTTTCAGAATAGTTTGAGTAGAATTGGTATTTGGTAGAATTCAGACTGAAACCAACAGGTTCCAGACTTTTCTCTCATAGGATAATTTGTATTATAGCTTTGACCTCAATACTCGTTATTGGTCTATTCAGATTTTGAATTTCTTCATAGTTCAACCTCAGCAAGTTGTAGATGTGTAAGAATTTATTCATTTCTTCTAGGTTTTTAAATTTACTGGCATATATTTACTTATGGTAGTCTGTAATAATCCTTTGAATTTCTGCAGTATCAGTTGTAATACCTTTTCATCTCTAATCTTATTTATTTTGTTGTGCTCTTATTTGTTCTTAGCTACTCTTTCTAAAGATTTTCTCTATTCTACCTTTTCAAAAAGCAGCTTTTTCATTTTGTTGCTCTTTGTATTGTTTTCGTTTCAAATGTATTTGTTTCTCTTCTGATCTTCATTATTTTTTTTCTTCTACTAATTTTGGATTTTATGTGCTCTTGCTTTTCTAGTTCTTTAAGAGGTATCATTAGGTTGTTTATTTGAAGCTTTTCTACTTTTGTGATGTAGGCACTTTTTCCTGAAAACTTTTCTCTTAGTACTGCTTTTGCTGCATTTCATAGGTTTTGATATGTTGTATTTCTAGTTTTACTTTTCAGTTTCTCTTGTTATTGATTTTCAGTTTTATTGCATTGTGTTCCGAGAAGATACCTGATGTGATTTCAAGTTTTTGAATGTTTTAATACTTGTTTTTTGGCTATATATGGTCTGTCCTTGTGATTGACCCACGTGCTGAGAAGAAGAGTGGGTATTCTACAGCCATTGGAAGACAAATTATGTAAATATGTTGAAAAAATGCCTTTGAAATTTATTTAGAACCCTAGAACACTTTATCTTTTGGTGCGGGGGCTAGGTTGAACTCAGGTTCTGACTGTTGGGACAGATAGCTGGTGTAAATGCTCCCTCTATGAGCTCTGGCTGAATTCTCCCGAATTCTCCCATGTTGTTTTCTGCTGTTGTGTCTGGAGTTGGTTCCTCCTGGTGGGTTCATGGTCTCGCTGACCTCAAAAATGGAGCCGCAGTCCTTTGTGGTAAATGTTACAGTTCTTGAAGATGGCACTGACCCAAAGAGTGAGCGGTAGAAAGGTTTATTGTGAAGAGTGAAAGAACAAAACTTCCACAGCGTGGAAGGGGACCTGAGCAGGTTACTGCTGAAGGCTGGGGTGACCAGCTTTTATTCCCTTATTTGTCCCCTCCCATGTTCCATTTCTGTCCTATCAGAGTGCCCTTTTTTCAATCCTCCCAGTGATTGGCTACTTTTATAGTCCTGCTGATTGGTGCATTTTTAGAGAGCGCTGATTGGTACATTTTACAGAGTGCTGATTGGTGCATTTTTACAGAGCGCTGATTGGTGCATTTTACAATCCTCCTGCTAGGTACGAGCACTGATTGGTGCATTTTTACAGAGTGTTGATTGGTGTATTTTACAATCCTCTTGCTAGCTACAGAGTGCTGATTGGTGCATTTTACAATCCTCCTGCTAGGTACAAAGCACTGATTGGTGCATTTTTACAGAGTGTTGATTGGTGTATTTTACAATCCTCTTGCTAGCTACAGAGTGCTGATTGGTGCATTTTACAGTCCTCTTGTGAGGCAGAAAAGTTGTCCAAGTCCTCACTCGACCCAGGAAGTCCAGCTGGCTTCACCTCTCACTATTACTGTGCAGTACGTAGTTTCAAAGCAAATCCCACTATCCCTTCACTCTCCGTCTCTCACACACACAGATTATCTTTCTATGCCACATGGCTGCTGCCAGGGGATAGAGGAAAGATGCCTCTTCGATACCTCTGTCCTTGATATGATGTTAAAACCAGGTACTGTGATTACTTACTTAAATTTTGGTACATACGATGGTGATTTCTTGTGTGGATAATTCAATTTGGTGTTTCTGTAGTGGGGGTTGAGGATGATAACTAGAGGGTTCTGTACAGCCTTCTTATTCTACCCTATTACTGTTATTTTTATTTTAATGAGGGTAACACTACTCTTCCTTTTATTGTTATTTGAAAAATTAAAAAATTTCTTTAACATCTCAGAAACGATAAACATGAATACTAAATTTGACATTTTATTCAACTTTTATGTTAGGTCTAGGAGTACATGTGCAGGTTTTATATGCAGGTAAATTGCATGTCACAGGGGTTTGGTAAACAGATTATTTAATCATCCAGGTAATAAGCATAGTACTCAACAGGTAATTTTTTGATCCTTACTCTTCTCCCAACCTTCACTCTCAAGTAGTCCCTGGTGTCTGTTGTTACCTTCTTTGTGTCCATGTGTACTCAACATTTAGCCCTCACTTAAAAGTGAGAACATGCAGTATTTGGATTTCTGTTCCTGTGTTTGTTTGCTTAGAATAGCAGCCTCCAGCTCCATCAGTGTTGCTGCAAAGGACATGATCTCATTTTCTTTTATGGCTGTATAGTGTTCCACAGTTTATATATAACACATATTCTTTATCCAATTTATCACTGATGGACATTTAGGTTGATTGCATGTCTTTGCTATTCTGAATAGTTCTGCAATGGACATATGCTTGCATGTGTCTTTATGGGAGAACAATTTATATTCCTTTGGGTATGTTCCCAATAATGGGATTGCTGGGTCAAATAATAATACCATTTTAAGTTCTTTGAGAAATCATCAAACTACTTTCCACAATAGTTGAGCAAATTTACATTCCCATCAACAGTGTGTAGGAGTTCCCTTTTCTCTACAATCTTGCTAGCATCTGTTATTTTTTGACTTTTTAGTAATAGCCATTTTTACTGATGTGAGATGGTGTCTTATTGTGATTTTGAGTGGCATTTCTATAATTATCAGTGAAAGAGCATAATTCAAAATAAGAAGGACCAGCTATGAAAAATACATGGCCGGTATCATACTGAATGGACAAAAGCTGGATGCATTCCTCTTGAAAACCAGAACAAGACAAGAACGACCTTTCTCACAACTTCCATTCAATATAGTACTAAAAGTCCTAGTCAGAGCAATTAGAAAGGAGAAAGAAGTGAAAAACATCTAAATAGGAAGAGAGGAAGTCAAACCATCTCTCTCTGCAGATAGTATGATTCTATAACTATAAAATCCCATGGTCTCTGCCCCAAATCTCCTTGATCTGATAAACAAATTCAGCAAACTTTCAGCATGCAAAATTAATGTACAAAAATCAGTAGCATTTCTATACACCAAGAACATCCAAGCTAAGAGCCAAGTCGAGAATGCAATCTCATTCACAATAGCCACCAAAAGAATAAAATACCTAGGAATACAGCTGACCAGGGAAGTGAAATACCTCTACAATGAGAATTCCAAGCACCACTCAAAGAAACTGGAGATGACACTGACAAATGGAAAAACATTCTATTCTCACAAATAGGAAGAATCATTATTGTGAAAATGGCTATACTACCCAAAGCAATTTACAGATTTACTGCTATTCCTAGCAAACTACCCATGACATTATTCACAGGACTATAAAAACGATTCTAAAATTCATATGAAACCAAAGCACCCTATAGCCAAAGAGCCAAAGCAACCCTAACCAAAAAGAAACTTGACTTCAAACTATTGTACAAGGCAACAGTAACCAAAGCAGCATGGTATTGGTACAAAAACATACATAGACCAATAGAACAGAATAGAGGGTCCAGAAATAATGCCATACACATGCAATCATTTGAGCTTAGACAAAGTTGACAAAAACAAGAAATGGGGAAAAGACTCCCTTGCAATAAATGGTGCTGGGACAACTGGCTAGCCATATGTAGAAGATTAAAACTGGAAACCCTCCTTATACTATATACAAAATTAACCCAAACTGGATTAAAGACTTAAATATAAAACTCGAAACTTTAAAAACCCTGGAAGAAAACCTAGGCAATACCATTCTGCACAGAGGAATGGACAAAGATTTTATGACAAAGATACCAAAAGCAATTGCAACATAAGCAAAAATTGATAAGTGGGATTTAATTAAACTAAAGAGCTACTGCACAGTAATAGATACTATCAACAGAGTAAACAGAAAACCTACAGAATGTGAAAACATATTTGTAAACTGTCCATTGGACAGAGGTCTAATATCTAGAATCTACAAGAAATTTAAACAAATTAGCAAGCAAAAAATAACCCTGTTAAAAAGTGGGCAAAAGAACATGAACAGACACTTTTTGAAACAAGACACACACGGTCAACAAGCATGTGAAAAAATGCTCAAATTTGACATTGTAATGATAAATTGTTTGTATTATTTTAACATTTTTAAACAACATACATAAAAGGGAAGCATAAATAAATAACAATGTGATAACATTTTACACAAGGGTTTTACATTGATGACATTGTTGAAAGGGTATTACAAGTAACAAACTCCAACTTCTATACATTATGATATGTATCTTTCACAGTGAAATTTTAAGGAAAAATAAGTAGAGACAAATTATTCACCATAGGAATTGATTTTTTATTCATGGTTCATATATATAATAAAATATTAGGCATTTTAAAAATCTCAAAGTGGATATTATATCTACTATATATAAATAAATGAAAAGGCATATTATGCAACATGTAATATATAATATTCATGAGAAAGAGAATACACAAGGAATTCTCAAAGGATTTTAAACAAGCCATTACAGAAATTTTCACTGTAAGGGATTGCAAGAAATTTTATAGAGATCTTTATAGTTTGATTTATCTTGTGCAATGAATTTCTCATGCTTTCACCAATAAAGTAAATAATAAAGCCATTTTCATTTAAAAAATCATTTAGAATCACCTATGCCAAGTAATATTAAAATATGTCAAAATAAGAAATTTCAAGTAAATATTATTTTATAGAGATAATATGAAAGTGGAATTATAAAAAAGTTTTAATTATTTATTCAAATTATTTATTGCCTACTGTAAGTTTAGCCCCTTTGTTGGCACTGGGAATACAACAAGCAATGAATAGTAGGAGGAAAATCAGGTTTATGGTGAATTGGAAGACAAGATGGTATGAAATTGGCCTTGGGGACCTAATCTGGCTGACCCACTAAAGAGAAGCTTCCAGTAGAAGTTTAAGTGGCCATTTTGCTAAGAAGCAAGTAAGACACAAGACACATTCAGAATCACCTTAAGGTCCATTTAAAACAGTAACTCACATAGCACCAGGGAGAGGGCAATCTTTCTGCATTGTACAAAATCAGTTTTGGCAACATAAGTTGTTAGGACAGCCACATGAAGAAGACTCCTTTGCCTTGTTGATGGCAGGACAAAACAACAATTTTACTGCTACATATGCTTCAAAGGTGTTAAAAAAAATACCCCATAGAAAGGCCCATCAAAAGGGCAAGTTACCTTCAAACATTGTATGGAGGAAAGCCAGATGCCCAAGAAGAAAGCTGGACCAGGACAGGGAATGCATACTGGTGGTTTCTGAGCACCAATGAGACACACCTTGTGACACATGAAAAAAAAAACTTAAAGGATAATTTACAGGAAGCCAAAGCTATAGCATGAGCAAATGTGAGCCAAAGCCAGTAAATACATTTATGACTAATCATTTACAGCCATGAGATGATCAGGCTTAAGACATTTGGATCACATGAAAGAGAAAGTGAAAGGAATTATTCTAGAGGAAATACTCTGGGAAAGATACACCCTGAATTTTAAAGCAGCATCCCAAAACTTGACATATCTGTTAAGTAACGATACTTCTGAATATGTTGACTAGTCCTTGGTTATTTTACTTCATTTTTACTTCTTAGGGATTGGGGTTCTAAAACTCTGACATTTGTTTCCCCAGTTGTTTTCAAGTTACGTAAAGGGGAAAGGAAATTGGAAAGCACTGGTGTCGTAAAATGTCTTTTTTCTAAACACCTCTTAGTGTTGGTGAATATCACACTGCCTCCACCAGTAAGCAGTAGTCCATTGCTTACTATTGGAACATAAATCAACATTTTCACTGTGGGATGATGTGATAAATTATCACATGACATGCATCTAAATTGTACATTAGTTCACAAATGTCTTTCATCGTTATATTATTTTTAGGCCCTGATGTGACACAAAAGTTGTCCTGGCATTGTAGCTATCAGTGACACAGGTATAGGTTCAATCCTGTAAAACTCCATCCAATAGAGTAGCCACTAGTCACATGGGACTATTCAGCACTTAAAATGTGGCTAG
This sequence comes from Mandrillus leucophaeus, assembly GCF_000951045.1. NCBI lineage: Eukaryota > Metazoa > Chordata > Mammalia > Primates > Cercopithecidae > Mandrillus > Mandrillus leucophaeus. Next base: position 1,030,861 of record NW_012099543.1, on the reverse strand, counting down.
TCTGAATTTACATGTACTGTTAATATAAAATTGACACCAGAACTTGAAAATGTAGAATCAGAACTACAAAAGGAAAAGTTAAGACATGTCATTTGATATTTTCTTTTCTTTTTTTTTTTTTTTTTTTTTTTTTTTT
>NW_012099543.1:1005526-1029998 GCF_000951045.1 Mandrillus leucophaeus | reverse complement strand
GCCGCCTTGTATTATATTTCTAATAGATGGCGTTACTCTAAGAGACTAGAGTCTAATAAGAGAGAGAAAAGTGTCTATTTAGATCAGATAATTACATTTCTCATCCTCACCATGTTCTAAAAATAGGTAGCAAGGGATTCTGAGTTATAAAAATTTAAACACTTATGCAAACTTCTTGAACAGTATCAAGTTCTTTAGCACTTTGTCATCTCTTTTGTTTGCTGTGTGTTATTTTAATGAATCTTTCAATGCCCTCAGAAAAAGTTAAATCAATTAATTTTACATTATCTTGAAAAACAAATAATTTCATCACTTTACTCTTGTATATGCAGAATTAGACCCTGAAGGAATTTCACTATGATTGTTGTTATGAAAGTTGTTTTAAAAAATATTTTTTTAAAACAGTGAACTTATAACACAAGTGGTTTTTATGCATTAATGATGGTGTCTTTAAATTCAAAGTCCAAGATAACCGATTTCTTCCGTCCTTTCTAGTGTTGATTTAGCATAAGAAAAAATGAACAAATTCTAGCAGGGTTAGTATCCCTGTTTCCTTTGGAAATAGTGTGGCTGGTAATCAGTGTTGAGAGACTCATTGACATGTTTTGCTATACAAGTAAGTGTTGGCTGGGGAAGGATGTTGATTATTTAACACCAGTGTTTGACAGAAAGCTTGTGTTTACAGTGTGAAAAGGTGCAAGCATCTAGAAAAGTGCATGTTCAGATGTTAGAGTCTTTAGGGAAGGATGTCTGCCAGATCAGCTTCTAACTGTTGGAATTGGCTTCCACGTGAACACAATCTATTGGGGTCTGTTGGTGTCTCCATCACATGCTGTCACATGGTGAAGCATAAACAAAGGCTGCAGTTTGAACTGCATAGGCTAATGTAACTCTGTTGTGCCAGGAAGCATTGGACAACTATTGCTGTTTGTTGTCGCCTTAGAATAAAGTAAAGGCTGACTTCTGTTAAAAAAAAGAAAAAAGGGGGACAGGGATTGGTTTAGGAAGAACAAAATTATGTGTAATGTTCATTTATTTTATAATCAATCCCCAACCTATTTATCCATGGTAAATTTATCTTTCCAGTAGATTACAAGCTTCATGAAGGAAGAGATTTTTTTCTGCTTTCTTCAGTTTTAACTCCAATTGTATAATGGGACCTGGCATTATAATAGGTTCTCCATAAGTATCCATTAAACCCAAACTGTCTACCATTGTCTCAGAGCTTGCTTTCTCTTCCTTGTATATATTTCTTCATGTATCAGCTTTTTGGAACTGGCTGCCCAAATGGTACCTATATGACCATCTACAATTTTCCTTGATGTCTAATAATTAAAGATCAATTAACTATTTGTATTGCAATAGTCTTTCTTAGAGCCACTCTAAGCCTTCTTTGGTGTATGATTTAATTTAAAAATGATCAGTTGTCTGATCCATCTGCTCACCATTACCATGGTGAAATTCTTGTGTACACTGGAAAATGGGGAGCCATATGTCTTACCATATGTTGACCACAGAGGATTATTTAAAACAAGGACCAATTCTGCATTTAATAGAGGATTACTTTATATTTTTTGGTCTTCAAGAGAATAACGCTCTGAATTTCTGATGTGCAAGTTTTAATTTGTATTATAAAGGGCAGGCCTAGTCTTTGCGAGGATTACTAAAAAAGAGAATTATGTACGTTTTGTGGGTTTAGCTTTGCATTGCTGTGACCACTGAAGATGTAATTAAGCAGGGAGATAGGCATGCATTGCTCCAGGGAACCTGTCTATGAGTCTGGTAATTCTGTATTTGATATTGTGCAAGGAGTGACTTCAATAAAATAAATGAAACAGAATTGATGTTTTCGAAAGTCCGAATACCTTTTAAGAATGAAATTTTAAGTAGATATTTTGGGATATTTTCTTTAAATCCTACAGGCTAATGGGGTTCTTGAAGTACTTTCATCTGTCTTGTAAGAACTCTCAGCTTATTGAAATTAATTCAGCAAACAATTTCTAGCCCAACCATGTAGCAGGAACCATGACATATGTGTTCAAAGAGTAACAAATCATAAGATACCTGTCCTGAAATATCTCATTCTGAAGTAGGAAAGGCTAAAGCACACATGCGACATACACCTACAGACAAAGTAGTACAGGAAATGCTGACCTCCTGATATGGTTTGGTGTGTCCCTAACCAAAATCTCATATTGAATTGTACTCCCCAGAAGCCCCATAATCACCACGTGTCAAGGGCGGGACCAGGTGGAGGTAATTGGATCATGTCGGCAGTTTTCCCCGTGCTCTTCTCATGATAAGAATTCATGAGTGAGTTCTCATGAATTCTGATGGTTTTATAAGTGTCTGGCCTTTCCCCTGCTGGCACTCACTCTGTCCTGACGCCCTGTGAAGAAGATGCCTGCTCCTCCTTTGCCTTCTACCAGGATTGTAAGTTTCCCGAGGCCTGCCTAGCAATGTGAAACACTGAGTCAATTAAAGTTATTATTATTATTTTTTAATAAATTACCTAGTCCTGGGTATTTCTTCATAGTTGTATGAGAATGGACTAATATACCTCCTGTAGGAATAAATGGCCATGGGAGCACAGAAGAGAACATAGCTTCATCAGGTGTGCTTTACAGACATGGCAATCTTTAACGAGCATTGGGAATATAGACGAATTTTACTTCCTTAAGTAACCTGGAAGTTTGGGGGTGAGGTTACTGGCACAGGATATATAACATAAGCAGAACAGATGAAAAAAAAAAAGGTGTGATGAGTCTAGTCATGCCCCTAGTCTAGCCATGACTAGTGTATAAATCCAGAAGGCATATTCCAATAGCAGTTTATGTAAAGGACTGTGCCTTGCGTAGCTCCAAGGGACACCATTCACATAACCTACCATATGAATATACATAGTGGAGGCGGGAAACACAGTGGCATAGTATTCAGCCAACTTTGGAATGACTTGAAGAAGAGTTGTGGGAAGCGAGTCCATACAAACCTATAGTCAGAAATGTACAAGATTTAGAGCTAAGGATAAGTAAATTGCAAGCAAAGGAGGCAATTAGATCATTAAAGTAAAATATGGATCATTACGCTTTCTTTTGAAACTTGTAATTGAAAAGTTAAAAATAAAATTTGAGAGTACTTTAATTGTTCAAAATTTACTCACCATTGAGCATTAATAAATATCTTAACACTTAATACAAATACAACTGCAATTATCTGTAACTGTATTTGTAGGACTACCTGATCATGTAGTGTGATTATGGCTTATTATAAAAGTGAAAGTTTAAGATTCTGTGTGTAAACACCTGGAAAAATAGAGTACAGGAAAAAAGATATAGGATTTTTTTGAGTACTGTGAATTAAGGTATATAACAATATCATCTAAGACATTGCAGGCATTTTTGATTCATTAGTTCAAATACTGCTGTTTGTATCCAAGCACTTCTTTCTCCCTTCCCTCTATGCCTCTCTTTTCGCTGAATTGGATATTCCTTAGCTTCCTTCTAATAACAGGATAAGTGACATTCCTCTCTTCAAGGGAAAATAGCAATTTTTAAAGTAGCAAATACAATCTTGGTAGAAGTGGAAATCTGAAGCATTACTTACATGGTCACAGGCAGACTCTAAGTAGGTAACAGCGGTCTAGTTGCTTCTCAAATTGGTTGTGTGTTTGAAGCGCTGTGTGAATATTGGTCTGCCCTTGCTTTCAGATGAATCATTCTCCTAATGGACTATCAAGTACTTGGATAAATCCATCAGTAATGCAGACCATGGCTCCTGTACTTTTCTGAAATGCCTTCAAACCTATTTGGTAAATTACACCCGATATGAGAGTTAGATGGTATGTCACGAAAGATCAAGCTTTTTGGTAAAATGTCATTTCTTTGAAAGACTTGTATTCCCAGTTTAGAGATAAAGTCTTTTGAGAGGGGAAGTATACCATTAATACATATTTTATCAGTTCAAAAAAATGTATAGCATTCAAAAAGTTAAAGAACACATATAAGAACTGGATAAAAAATATTCTTGACCTGTAAATTTCTTAAATATTACATTTTTCTTGCATAGTATTAATCTGCCATAAACAGGTGAGTTTATGCACAGCTATAGTAAAAGTAGAAAGAACAATAGTTTATCTTCTGGAGTAGTTGTTTGTATTTTTAGAACATTATTAAAATAAATATTATTGTTTTTCTGTAGCTTTGAACTATGCTATGGAGTAACTGTACTAAACTTATATCAAAAGCAAAAGATGTTTGTGCTTATTAGAGATTCCATAGCTGTTTACAGGCCACAAGCACACTCTCTAAGGACTATTTATTAATCTTGAGATGCCACTTTCAAATACTTTGAAATATTTGCAACGTGGTGCATGTTTCTTATTAGAAAAGCAATACATGTTTAGGGAAAGAAAAGTTGGAGAATGCAGAGAAAGGGTAATATATTTAATATTCAACTTATAAAGGATTTTAATATAAAGTATAATTACTATTCTTAAAAATCAAAATTTGAAGATAATTTGAATTTATTTATTAAATCTGGTAGTAAGAAATTAAATGAAATGTGAAAAGCAATAATTGGCAAAATACTCTGTCTCCTCAGCTCCTCTATTAGGAGCCTACCACCCTTCCCATGTGGGAGAGAACAAGCTAGGGAATACTTTGGCTTTCTGAGAACTGTGTCATCCTTAGCAATTTCCTTTACTATACCCATTATACTTTGCATAAAGTTTTATTTTACTCACCATAAGTAAATTTAAAGTAACTTTTGGGTTGTTCTCATTACTTTTGCAGAAGAAAAGAAAATTAAACTCCATTTTATCTTATCTGAACAAAGATAGCCATTAAGATAGGTATTGTTGAAGATGAAAGGGTGACTTTGGGGCTCATTTTTGAAAGTTTTTGACAGAATATTTTAAAATAACCAAGCAGAGCACCAATCGTCGTCTTTAAGCCTTCAACTAGAGAAAAATCCTCATATCCAAGATAGGTTGATTTACAATTTCTTACCATACACCTCAGATTTGGGTCCAAAGCCCTCATCTGAAGGAAGAGAACAGTTGGCCAGGAGGTTTAATTTGAAATAGCTTTCCATAGCTTGTGGAAAACGTCACTGTGATAGCCATAATATAAACAACTAGAAGAAAACAACAAGCAACTGCATGGGCACTCTCTGACCACTATCCTAAGGGTACACCTTGAGACAGTTAAGGAAGATTTTACTCCTATTTTACAAACTTTGTCCAACTTAGTCATTTAAAAACATGTGGAGACAGCTAGCATCAATAATCAATTTAACTAAGTTCGATGCTACATTTAACTAAGTTGGATTTTATTAAGTTAGAACAATTGTAACCAATTTAGAAAGCCAACTTGATAAGCTTCTCAGGTGGTGTCTCGTTCCTATTGCTCTACCATGAGGATGCTGACAATGCTAAATACTTATTCAATAACTTGTGAAAATAATCAAGTATTCAAAAATTATCTCTGAAACCATATGGTCATTAAAAAATGATCTTTTAAAGCTCTATTTTTTGATGGAGAATGATTACTAAGACATTATAATGAGTAAAGCACACAGACAGTGGAGTCAAGAATGTTAGTTCTTAAACTGTAACTCTGCCTCATAAAAGCTTACCTTGAGCAAGTTACTGAACATCTCATTGCTAGGCATTTTATTTTCTTCATCTGTCCATGGAGATAGATCACGGTAATTATCTCATAATGTTGTTGTGACAATTTCATGAGTAAATATATATTTTTTATTACATTAAAAATCAGGACACAAAGTAGTATGTGGAGTAGTATGCTTTCATTAGTCCAAATATGATGTATATGTATGGTGGTATATGCATATACACTCTTTTCTATAATGATATTCTAAAAATTTTCTAACACCTATATGAAATGGTCCTGAAAAAATGGTTTAAATGGTAAGATGAAATTTATGGGTTTTTTTAGGCATTTATATACAGATTTTTAAAAGTATATGCTGTATTAGTTCATTTTCATACTGCTATGAAGAAATACTGAAGATTGGGTAATTTATAAAGAAAAAGAGATTTAACAGACTCACAGTTCCACATAACTGGGGAAGTCTCACAATCATGGTAGAAGGCAAAGGAGAAGCAAAGGCAAGAGAGTATGTGCAGGGGAACTGCCCTTTATAAAACCATCAGATCCTGTGAGTCTTATTCACTATCACAAGAATAGCACAGGAAAAACCCACCCTCATGATTCAATTATCTCCCACTGGGTCCCTCCCATGACAGGTGGGAATTATGCGAGCTACAATTCAAGATGAGATTTCGATAGGGACAAAGTCAAACCATATCATTCTGCCCCGGCCCCTCCCAAGTCTCATGTTCTTACATTTCAAAACCAATCATGACTTCCCAATAGTCCTCAAAAGTCTTAACTCATTTCAGCATTAACCTAAAATTCCATAGTCCAAAGTCTCATCTAAGACAAGGAAAGTCCCTTCTGCCTATGAACCTGTAAAGTCAAAAGCAGGTTAGTTAATTCCTAGATACAATGGGTTAGATACTTCCTAGATACAGGAATTGAGTAAATACACCCTTTCCAAATGGGATAAATTGGCCAAAACAAAGGGGCTACAGGCCCCATGCAATTCTGAAAACCAGCAGGGCAGTCAAATCTTCAAGCCCCAAAATGATCTCCTTTGACTCCATGTCTCACCTCCAGGGCACACTGATGCAAGAAGTGGGTTCACATGGTCTGGGACAGTTCTGCCTCTGTGGTGTTGTAGGGTACAGCCCCACCCCCCGCCAACTGGCTGCTTTCACAGCTGATGTTGAGTAACTGTGGCTTTTCCACGTGCACGGTTTTTTCCAGGTGCATGGTTTTTTCCAGGTGCATATTTCCCATTTCCCCATTATCTTGGCAATTAACATTGGGCTCCTTGTTACCTATGCAAATTTCTGCAGTGGGCTTGAATTTCTCCTCAGAAAAAAATGGGTTTTTCTTTTCTATCACATTGTCAACCTACAAATTTTCAAAACTTTTACTCTCTGCTTTCTTTTTGAATGTAAGTTCTAATTCCAAACCATATCTTTTTGAATGAATAAAGCTGAATGCTTTTAAGAGCACCCAAGTCACTTATCAAACACTTTGCTGCTTAGAAGTTTCTTCCACCAGATGCCCTAAATTTTGTATCTCAAGATCAAACTTCCACAGATCTCTAGGGCAGGGGCAAATGCCACCAGTCTCTTTACTAAAGCATAGAAAGAGTAACCTTTTTTCCACTTCCCAACAAGTTCTTCATCTCCATCTGAGACCACATCAGCCTGAACTGTGTTGTACATATCACTATCTTCATTTTGTTCAAAGCCATTCAACAAGTCTCTAGGAAGCTCCAAACTTTCCCACATGTTGAGACTTCCAAACTCTACCAACCTCAGCCTGTTACCCAGTTCCAAAGTTGCTTCCATATTTTTGTGTTCTTTACAGCAGAGCCCCACTACCTAGTACCAGTTTGCTTTATTAGTCTGTTCTCTCACTGCTTTAAAGACATACCCAAGACTGCGTAATTTATGAAGAAAAAGAGCTTTAATAAATTAACAGTTCCACATGCCTGGGGAGACCTCACAATCATGGTGGAAGGCAAAGGAGGAGCAAAAACTCCATATCTTGGCAGTTGTGAATAATACTGCAATAAATTGATTATAATTAAAAATATATTGTATTCTTGAAAAATGCTAAGAGAGTGGATATAAAGTGGTCTCACTAAAAAATAATTAAAAAACCCAGGATAACTATGTGATGTAATACATTTATTACTTAACTAGATATAGCCATTCTATTAATACAATGTATATATACTTCAAAACATCATAACGTACACATTAAATACATTTAATTCTTCCTATTAATTGAAAAATAAATATATACAAGGTACCTCCCCACAAAAGACACAACTTCTGGTTACTAGATTTACATTTTACAAGAGCAGTGTATTTTATATACTCATCCTACAATCATATATTCAAGACTTTCTGGGAAAGAATTAGAAGCTACAGTACTTGTATTGTCGGTAAGAATGGTGTTAACTCAAAACATATGATTATAATTTTATAGAATGTCATGCAGATAATTGAAAAATAATGAACAGCTATATTTAAGACAAATATTTAAAGCAGTTTCCATGTGTTTCTCAGGTTTCCTCTTCTGTCCCATATCCATCCTTTCCAACTGTGGACTCCAATTTTGTCCTGTGATTCAGCCGTCTGGCGACATACATTTTCTTTCCCAGCCTCCTTTATCAAAACTTGCCTTTATGGCCTTCATTTATACTGAAAGACCAATTACTGATAAAAATTTAGAGGACTGTATCTTCTTATGGTAAGAGAGACTAGGGTCTTGAGCTAAAAGAAAGAGTTATTGAAAAAAACTCTGTTAACAGAATTAAGCAATATTGTTTTCCTGTGGATTTCCCAAGAAAATATGTGCATTTTGTATCCATTTTGGCTCGACTGATGAAGAATAGTATGACTTTCTGCCAGAAGTAAATTAGAATTAAACTAGATCTGAGAGGTAGAATTGTTTTGGTAAATTATGTGCTTCTCCAAGATTTAGTGCTTGCTTTTTATCTTATTAAAAAGAATGCATAAATTACATAAAATATGTCAAGCATAATAGCTGTTATAAATGTTTTGTTAATTTTAGTTGTATGTTTTTATTCTTCCTTGTTTTTGCCAGAGAACCAACGGATGGTCGCCCTTAATGTTGACTTTCAACAAATGTCACCAGATTTTGTCACTGCCTAGAATTATTTCGAGTAGGACTACTTGTGTAGGTCTATAACACTCTACATCATAATAGCAGGATTTAGTTAAAATGTCAATATATATCTCAGTTCTTCATTGTGATAGCAAAATCTCTGAGCACTTCTCATTGGCACTAGAATATGTGATTATGCTATCCATTAGTATTTTCTATTTCCTAAATATTCAGTGTATTATATACTACCATACCTTTGCATGAATTATTTCTTCATAGAATGATAGACTTTTTTTAGAGAAGGCATCCTGCCTGTACTGGAAAAATATCACTAGTAAGATTTCAAAAGACATCTCATTTTATTATTAAACAACTTAATGCTAAGGCATGTTATCTCTTAAAATGAAATATCCTCCCTCCCATAAAATCTACATGAATTCCTCCTAAAGAAAAAAACCTTACTTATTGAAAACAGTTATCAGGTATTCATGGGAAAACATTTTTTAAAGGTACTCTTTTTACTTTTTTAGATGAATTGGAACTAAATTTGATTGTTTTTTGACCTGCATACTATATATTTTTTCTTTTTTTAAGGCAGTCTCCCCCTATCACCCAAGCTGTAGTGCAATGGCTCAATCTTGGCTCACTACAATCTCCGCCTCCCAGGTTCAAGTGATTCCCCTGCCTCAGCCTTCCGAGTAGCTGGGATTTCAGGCGCATGCCACCAAACCTGGCTAATATTTGCATTTTTAGTAGAGATGGGGCTTTACCATGGTGGCCAGGCTGGTCTGGAACTCCTGACCTCGTGATCTGCCCACCTCGGCCTCCCAAAGTGCTGGCATTACAAGCGTGAGGCACTATGCCCGGCCTGACCTGCATACTTTTTTGATATACTTACTATATATATATAGATATATTTACTATATATATATATAAAATTTATTTATATCTGTGTATATATACTTACTATATATATATTTTTATATATATATATAAAATCCTTACTAATTTCTCCTTTAACTTCCTGCTTTACCAAGGATAATTTCCTTCTGTATTGTGAAATACTTATTCCCCTAAATGTATTATGTGATACTATACTTTGAGTTTTCTCCTGGTTTGGGTCATATTTTCCTGTTTCTTTACATGTCTGATAATATTTTATTGAATGTAAGAATACTGTAAATTTTATGATGTTCCTTTCTGGATTTTATTGAATTTTTTAAAAGAGTGTTAGATCTTTTTCTGGTACATAGATAAGTAGTTTGTGGCTCAGTTTGACCCCTTTAAAACTAGCATTAAGCTTTGTTTGGAAAGATTCAGCATAGACTTTCTTTCTGCAACTAATCTAATCCCAACTACTAAAGCGTGACACTAGACAGAAGTCACTAGGTAGAAGACTCAGTCCACTTTTCTTTATATTGCAATATGTTTCTACCATGACCATTAAGAGCACATGCTATTAACAGTTTTTGTGAATCTTAGTAGTGGTCAACCTATTGCTTTGCTTCCTATTGGTTTTCTCTTTTTTTTTTTTTTAACTTATTGGGGTCTCCTCTAATACATGCACAAATCAGTATTCAACCAATGACTTGAGAGCATCTCTCTTAAGTTCTTCAGTGTTTTTACTATGTGCAGTTTTTTCCTCCTGTATTATGCCCCAAAATTCTTTTTTTTTTTTTTGGAGGTGGAGTCTTGCTCTGTTGCCCAGGCTGGAGTGCAGTGGCATGATCTTAGCTCACTGCAACCTCCACCTCCCGGCTTCAAGCGATTCTCCTGTCTCGGCCTCCTGAGTAGCTGGGATTACAGACATGCACCACCATGCCCATATGCTTCCCAAATTCTAGCTGCCTTGAACTTCCTAAATTCTCATCTCTGTATGCTCAACTCAGTAAGACCATCAGAATTTCAACTGGAAACTCTATAATTAACAAGCTGGGGCATTGTAGAACTCAGTACATTCATTTCTCTTCTCTCAGATAATAGCTTTGTGGTGTTTGTTTTCCAACATTGAAAAATGATTGCTTTATATATTTATCTGATTTTTTAATTGTCAGATGTTTTCAATCTTTATGGTGAAGAGCAATTACAAACCAATCTTCCTGTGTGAACTTCTGAAGATGGAAAAACGGCTCTATGTGCCAGAAGGGTTAATAATTTCCATCGGCATAAATAAACATTAATTCATTAAATGTAAAATTTGAAATTTAGTTTTTTAAACTTTCAAGTTCTAATTATATATCTTATTACACTATGTTTAGGTATAGTAAAATAGAAAAAGCTGTATTATTTTGTAGTAATATGAAAAAAATTTTTGTTGCACAAGCTAAACTAATTTTATAAAAAATTAGTCCCATGTACTTAGTTCATCAAATATCTATAAACATTTTTATTTTCATGCATTTCAACTTTAATAAGTTTTATTTTTATTATTTTATTTTATTTATTTATTACAACTTATTTTGTAATAAGTTGAAGTGCTAAACAGGGATAACCAGCAAGCCTAACAAGAAAAACATTCCAAGTCTTAAATAGTTCATGTAATATTATGAACTAAATAAATACATATTATCAATACAGATCTTTTCATTATCCCAGTGGTATGTACAAACATCAACAAATATACTCTTAACTGATATAATCAGAAATCCAAATCCAACAATTGTATATTTTAACTCAAATTAAAATACATTAGATTACTTAACAGATCAATTCTTATTTATTTATTATTATAGTAGAGATGGGATCTCAGTATGTTGCCCAAGCTGGTCTTGAATTCTTGGTCTCAAATTATCTTCCCAACTGAGCTTCCCAAAGTGCTAGTGTTATAGGCATAAGCTATGATGCTCGGCCCTTCTAGGACTAGTCCTGATCATTAAAAATCTGTGAATATATTGGCATTGGTCCTCTAGATATAATTTACTTTATTTTTTGTATTTAATTTTAAAAAGTAGTGGAGTTTGAAAAGATAATTTCACATTATTGACATTATTTATTAAAGATTGGAGACCGTTTACTTCTACTCAAGATGCTTCTTTTGTTATAGATTGACATTCTATAGACAACAGGGCCTCCAAGTTGCATATCATTTATATGGCATTCTTTAGTCTGATATAGTTAGATGAAATTCTTCAAAACCTATTTATACTTAGCAAACTTTATTGATTCCTTAGTGGAATCTGCTTTTCTTTAGCTTTAGGCAACAAGTCTGTGTTCATTTTAATGACATCCTATTGAATCTTGAATATCTCTCATATTTTTTCTTCCTTTGAAACCACACCTCTCGTGATGCTAATAAAACTTTTGTAAACACACAATCTGCCTTAAATTTTTCTCCAAATCTGCCTGTCATTACTGAATTATATTCTTTTATTTTGAAAGCATTTACCTATCATTAGTCTTATGGCATATTTCCCCTTTATTATGATTTTGTTGGTATAACTGACAGGTGTTCTGAAATTACACCTATGAATTCAATGACATTGCAGAATATATCTTCTGAGTTTAATGTCCTAATTTAATCTACAGAATTACATGAGTTCTTATACTTTCTTCATCTAAGTTTTACTTTTGCTTTATTTCTTCTGCCCTTTCTAGTTTTTGTAACTGGAGAACACAGGTGTAAAACTTGTTGTGTAGTTTTCAATTTTTTCTTAGCTATTAACAATACACTCTATTCATTAAATAGTAAATCTATTCTTTCTTTGTCTGAACATGGTTTATAGTCTATAAACACTAATAATTGCTTTGATTTTCATTTATTTTGTTATGATGTTATTGCAAGTAATTTTTTTTTTTTTTTTGAAATGATGTAGAAAATGGTTTTCACTAACAGGAAAAAAATGCTTTCAAAATGTGGCCAAATTTCTGGAGTAATGACAACAAGATGGTGAAACTGGAGTTCTTGGCTTCTCCTGAATCCTACCACACATAAGCATAACTAGCAACTATCTACAGGCAAGAATAACATAATCAGTATCCCAGAAATTGGGAGTGAGAAAGAGACATCTTTTTAGATTGCAAAATCAAGAAAAGCCACAATCCAATAATTATTAAGCTACCACAGGTCAGTGATTACCCATGGATAAATCATTTGGTCCCACCCAACCATAGTGGTGGTAAGGTGATCCAGTTAAGCTCCAGAGCTTGTATTGTATTTCCTAGGCTGAGAAGTAACTGCAAGTCACCCAGCTTCAGCTGCAGAGCAGTGACTCCACCAAACCTCTGTGTTCTGCTTAAGCTTACCACAGGCTGGGAAGCAAACTCTAGTCCACACATATCTGTGGAGCATAGACTCTGGTCTTGCTCATCCTGTGTAGCTAAGCAAAAATCCAAGAGACCTCATCTCATCTCAGAGTCCATTACACAGCCCTGCCTCACCACAGATTTCAAACAATAGTACCACTTGGAAAGTGAAGACAACCTGTGATCTTACCTGAACAGAAAGAATCATGGAGCCCAGCTAGCAGTCTCCACCAGACCATGGAATACAGTCAGCAATACCATTTAATTTCATAGCATAGAAAGTGTCCCACTCCAATTACACAACCCAGCACAAAGATCTATCTCTCTGAGATTGCTACCAGCTATTCCTTCCAGAATTCCAGGCAAAACTAAACAGTAAAGATCTAGCACCATCTATGAATATTTACAAAGGCCAGAAGAGGGACCACATTCTCAAACAACAAGCATCAATGTCAAGACATGAGGATTTTGAACAATCAGAGAAATATGACACCACTGAAAGAAATGAAGAAAACTCCAATAATATACTCAGAAAAAAATTTAAAACTTATAAAGAAGTTAAGGGAACTATAAGAAAATACACATAGAAAATTAAATAAAATTTGATTATTCATTAGCAAAATGGAAAATATGACATAGAAATGGAAAAAATAACCAAATAGAATTTGTGGAGATAAAGAATACGATAACTAAACTGAAAAAAATTCAACAGAAAGCTTGAACAGTAAACTTGACCAATCAAAAGAAAGAATCAGAGAACTCAAAGACAGAGTATTTGAAGTGATTCAATCAGAGGTGAAAAATAATGAAAGAATAAAAAGAATGAAGAAAGTCTAGGGGAGTTATGAGACATAGAATGGAATCACCTTGGCATAGTAGAAGTAACTGAAGGAGAAGAGAAAGGAAAAGGTCTACAGAGGTACTTTAAAAAATAGTGACTGAAAATGTCCTACATCTGGGGAGACAAAACAGCATTTAGGTGCAAGGAGTTCAGAGCTCATCAGTGAAATCCAATCCAAACACACCAAGACACATCAGATTCAAATACTGAAAACTTAAAGCCAAAAAAAAAAAAAAGGAAAGAAACAAGATATGATAATTATGTCACATTTAAAGGAGTCCTAATACAGCTGTGAGATTTATTTGCAGAATCCCTAAAGGACAGAAGAGAGGAGGATGATATATTCAAAGTGCTGAAAGAAAAACAAAATACCTGTCAGTCAAATATATTATACCCAGCAAAATTACTATTCCTAAATGAAAGAGAAATAAAATATTTTCCAAATAAGCAAAAGCCAATAGAATTCATCACCACTAGACCAGTCCTACAAAAAATGCTTAACGGTGTACTACATGTGAAAGTAAAAGGGTGGTTTCTACAATCATAAACACACATGAAGGTATAAAACTCACTGCAAACACACAAATGAGAAAGAGAAAGGACTCAGGTGTTATCACTACAGAAAACCACCAAACCATAGGCTGAGGTGGGTGGATCACCTGAGGTCAAGAGTTTAATACCAGCCTGGCCAACATGGCAAAATCCTGTCCCTACTAAAAAAAAAAAAAAAAAAAAAAGTAGCAGGGAGTGGTGGTGTGTGTCTGTAGTTACAGCTACATAGAAAGCTGAGACAAAAGAATCGCTTGAGCAATTGCGGCAGACATTGCAGTGAGCAGAGATTGTACCACTGCACTCCAGCCTTGGAGGCAGAGTGTGATTTTGTCTCAAGAAAATAAATAATTTATTAAATAAAAATAAATAAGAGCGAAAGAAGGATTAAAAATTACAAAACAACCAGAAATCAATTAATAAAATGACAGGAATAAGTCCTCACCTGTAAATAATAACCTTGAATGTAAACAGATTAAACTTTCCACTTAAAAAATATGGACTGGCTCCATGGATTAAAAAAAAAAAAAAAAAAAAAAAAAGATCCAACTGTATGCTGCCTACAAGGAACTCATCTCTATAAAGACACATATGGACTAAAAAAAAGGGGGATGAAAAAAGATATTCCATGCCAACAAAAACAAAAATATGAGCAGAAATACCTATACTTATATCAGATAAAATTGACCTTAAACGGAAACAGTGAAAAGAGACATTATATAAATATTAGGTCATTATATAAATAATTATATAAAGGTCATTATATAAATATTAGGGGATACATTCAGTAAGAGGACATAACAATTCAAAACATATTTGCACCCAACAGTGGAACACCCAGATATACAGGAAAAATATTAGACCTAAGTAGAGAGACTGACTCTACAGTAATAGTTGGAGACTTTAGAACCTTACTGTCAACATTAGACAGGTCATCTAGGTAGAAAAATATTAAAGAAGTATTGGATTTAAACTGTGCTGTAGATGAAATAGGCCTAACATATACAGCACACTTATTCCAATAGCTACAGAATACACATCTTCTCATCAGCAATATGGAAAACTCTTTAGAATAGATCATATGTTAGGACACAAAACTTGCAATAAATACTTTAAAAATTAAAATTTTGCTAAATACTTTTTTAGATCAAAATGCAACAAAACTAGAAGTCTGTAAAAAGAGGAACTCTTTAAAGTATACAAATAAATGTAAATTAAATGATATGCTAATTGAATGAACAATGAGTTAAAAAAGAAAATAATAAGAAAATCAAAGTAATTATTGAAACAAATAAAAATCAAAATACAACATATCAAAATGTGTGTGACAGAAGAAGCAGTTCTAAGAGCAAACTTTATAGAGACAAATGCTTATATAAAAATAGGTTTTAAGTAAAGAATCAAATGATGCACTTTAAGGAACTTGAAAAGCAAGTACAAACAAAATCTAAAATTTGTTGAAGGAAAGAAATAATAAAAATCAGAGCAAAACTAAACAAAATACTGACCAAAAAAAATACAAATTATCAATACAATAGTTACTTGTTAAAAAATATAAACTAAATTGATAAACTCCTAGCTAGACTAACCAAAAAGGAGAAAGAAGACCTCACTAAACAAAATCAGAAACAAAAAGGAGATATTACAACTGACACCAGAGAAATACAAAAGATCATTAACACATGTATGAACAACTATACACTACAAAATGGAAAACCTAAAAAAAAGATAAAACTCTGAACAAGTATTACCTATCAAAATTGAAAACCTAAACAGGCCAATAATGAGTAATGATATTTAATAAATACTTTAAAAATCTCCCATTGAAGAAAAGATCAGTATTGGATAGCACCACTGCTGAATTCTTTTGAACTTACCAACAAAAGCTAACGTGAATTCTTCTCAAACTCTTCCAGAAACTTGAAGAAGAGGAAGTTTTCTCTAAATTACTGTATGAGGTTAACATTATCCTGATACTAAAACCAGATACAAATGCAACAAAAAAGAAAACTACAGGTCAATGTCTGATGAAAAAAGGCACAAAAGTTCTCAATGAAATTCTAACAAATCAAATTCACAGTACGTCAAAAAGATAATACACTGTGACCAAGTGGAACTTGTCCCAGGAATGCAAGAATAGTTTAACACATACAAATCAATAACTGTGAAACATCACGTCAACAGAATAAAGGACAAAAAACATAAACATCTCAATAGATGCTGAAAAAAAAGCATTTTATAAAATTCGACATTCCTTCTTCTAGATAAAAACTCTCAACAAAGGTGACATAGAAAGAACATATAAAAGGTTATATATGGTAAACCCAAACTGAAAATTATACCAAATAGGGAAAAGCTGAAAGCCTTTCCTCTAAGAATTGGAATAAGACAAGGATGCCCACTTTCACCACTTCTATTAAACATAGTACCAGAAGTCCTAACCAGAACAAACAGGCCAATAAATAAATAAAGTGTTGAAAAAGAAGAAATGAAATGTTCCACTTTTCAGATGACATAATCTTATATTTATGAAAATCTAAAGGCTCCACCACAAAACTCTTATATCCAATAAATAAAGAGTAAAGTTGCAGCATGCAAAATCAACATACACAAATGAGTGGCACTTCTATACACCTATAATGAACTGAGACAGAAATCAAGAAGAAAATCTAATTTATAATAAATACAAAAACATATAACTAGGAATAAATTATACCAAGGACGTAAAAGACCTCTACAAGGAAATCTACAAAACTTTAATTAAAGTACTTGAAGAGGACACAAATAAATGTAAAGACATCACATGTTCATGGACGAAAAGAATTAACATCATTGACATGACCACACTGTCCAAAGCAATCTACAGATTCAATGCAATCCTTACGAAAATATCAATGATATTTTTTCACAGAATAGAAAAAACAATTCTAAAATTAATATAGAACTGAAGAGGAGCCCTAGTAGCCAAAGCAATTCAGGAAATTTGACCAAAAAAGAAACAAGCTGGAGGCATCACACTACCTGACCTTAAAATATATGACGAATCTGACACATCTTGCTGGGCGCGGTCGTTCATGCCTGTAATGCCAGCACTTTGGGAGGCCGAGGTGGGCAGATCACGAGGTCAGGATATCGAAGCCACTCTGGCTAACACGGTGAAACCCCGTCTCTACTAAAAAAGTAAAAAAAAAAAAAAAAAAAATTAGCCGGGCGTGGCTGCGGGCGCCTGTAGTCCCAGCTACTCAGGAGGCTGAGGCAGGAGAATGGCGTCAACCCGGGAGGCAGAGCTTGCAGTGAGCCGAGATCGTGCCACTGCACTCCAGCCTGGGCGACAGAGCAAGACTCCGTCGCAAAAGAAAAAATAAAAAAAAAAGAAAAACAGTATATATTTTTTATATGTGTGTGTGTGTGTGTGTGTATATATATAAATATGACAAATCTATAGTAACCAAAACAACATGCCATTGACATTAAAATAGACACATACACCAATGGAACAAAATAGAATGCCCCAGCTAAAGAATCCACTTATTTACAGGTAACTGATTTTCAACAAAGGTGCCAAGAGCATACATTGGGGAACGGATTTCCTCTGCAACATACAATGCTGAAAAAAATTGGACATTCATATGCAGAAGAATGAAACTGGACTCCAATCTCACACCAAATACAAAAACCAACTTAAGGTAGATTAAAATGTAAATGAAAAACCAAAATCTATAAAACTACTAGAAATAAATGTAAGAAAAACATTTCGGAATATTGTTCTAGGCAAAGATTTTATGGCTAAGACCTCTAAAGCAAATATAACAAATGTAAAACTAGACAAATGGAACTATGTTAAGCTGCAAAGCTTCTGCACAGCAAAGTAAGCAATCAACAGAGTAAAGAGACCACCTGTAGAATTGGAAAAAATAATTGCAAAGTATTCATCAGATGATGGATTAATATTCAGAATATATAAGGAACTAAAAAAACTCAACAGTTAAAAACATTCCATTAAAGACTGGGAAACAAATATGAATAGACATTTGTTAAAAGGAGACACACAAAAGAGCAACAGGTGTGTGGAAAAAATACTCAACATCACTAATCATCAGGAAAATGCAAATGAAACCACAATGAAATACAATCTCACCCCAAACTGAGTTCCTATTACTAAAAAGATAACAAATAACAGATGCTGTCAAGGATGTAGAAAAAAAGAACCATTATACATTGTTGTTGGAAAAGTAAATTAATATAGTCACTATGGAAAAAAAATGAGAATTTCTCAAAAGCCTAAATTAAAACTACTTGTAATCCAGCAATCACACAACAGCTTATTTATCCAAAGGTAAAGAAATCAACACATTAAAAAGATTTCTGTAAACCTATATTGCAACACTATTAACAATATAGAAGATATGTAATCAACCTAAGTGCTCATGAGTGGACAACTGGATTTTAAAAATTGGTATATATACACAATTAAATATTATCTGGCTGGCTGGGTGCAGTAGCTCATGTCTGTAACCCCAGCACTTTGGGATGCTGAGGTAGGTAGATCACCTGTCATGAGTTCAAGAGCAGACTAGTCAACGTGGTGAAATTCCATTGCCACCAAAAATACAATAATTAGCTAGGCATGGTGGCATATGCCTGTAGTCCCAGCTATTAAGGAGGCTGAAGCAGGAGAATTGCTTGAACCCAGGAGGCAGTGGTCACAGTGAACCAAGATCATGCTCCTGCACTCCAACCTGGGCAACAGAGTGAGACTCAGTCTCAAACAAACAAAAAAAAAATATATATATATATATATGTGTGTGTGTGTGTGTGTGTGTGTGTGTGTGCGTGTGTGTGTGTGTGTGTGTGTAGTCATAAAAAGAGAATGAATTCATGTCATTTGTAGCAATATAGATAAAACTTCAGGTCATGGTGTTAACTGAAATAAATTAAGCACAGTAAGACACATATTACATGTAGGAGTTTAAGAAGTTTATCTTATTTAAATAAAGTGTAGAATAACAGATACCAGAGGCTGGGAATGTTTTGTATGTGAGAGAAGGGGTGAAGAGAGGTTGGAAAATTGGTACAAACATAGAGTTAGATACAAAGAATAAATGTTAATATTCAATAGCACAGTCAGTTTAGTATAGTTAATAAAAATATATTGTATATTTCAAAATGCCTAGAATAAAGGACTTGAAATGTTCCCAACATATAAGAATGATAAATACTTGAGGTGATAGATACCCTAAATATTTTGACTTGACTACATACCCCATACATATAACAAAATTTCACATGCATCTCTTAAGTATGTACAATTATTATATATAAACTAAAAAATAATTTAAAAAAGAAATTCCTGAAGAAAGAGTGAACTGCCACCCAAGAATACTTTACCCAGTCAAGCTGTCGTTTAGAAATGAGAGAAACATAAAAAGTTTCCCAGATAAAAGCTATAGGAGTTCATTAACAGTGGGGTTGCTTTACAGGAGTTGCTCAAGGTCAATCTTTAAGATAATAAAACAGAATAATGCTAATTAATAATAAAGAATGAAAGCAAAAAAAAAACCCTCAATTTTATTAGTGATACATAGTTATACTCAGGTTTCTCTAATAGTGTAAGAAAAGTGTGTAATGCAATTTTATTCCTATAGACAGCTTCAAGAACAAAGACATAAAAACAACTAACTATAGCTACATCAAATTGTTAAGGGATATAAATTACAAAAATAAACATAAATTTTGGTAACAAAATTATAAAAGGTAGGGGGAAGGAGTAAAAATGCAGTAAGTTATTAAAGGCAAGTTGCTATTGGCTTGAAGTAGCCTATTTTAAGGATATGTAATTCTCACAATAACCACAAGGCAAAAATCCAGAGTAGTTGCATAAAATATATAAAAGAGTTAAAGCATACCATTAAACAACAAAGGAAGACAGCAAAAGACAAAGAAAGAAACAAAGAACCTACAAAACAAACAGAAAACAAACTACAAAATTTCAGTAACAAGAGTTTATCAAAAGTTTCTTTCAATGTAAATAGATTAAATTCTCCAATTTAAAAGGAAAGTGAGTGAATGGATTTAAGAGAACAAGATTTCATCAGATGCTGCTTGTAGGAGCACCATGTTAGTGGTAAGGACACACATAGACTGTAAGTAAAGGGATAAAAAAATATTTCATGCAAATCAAAACCTGAAGAGTGCACGTAAAACTATACTTATATTAGACAAAATAGACTAAATTAAAAACTGTTAAGAGACAAAGAAGAAATATCTCAAATAAACAATCTAAAGATATACCTCAAGGTTTTAGAAAAAAAAAAACAAACTAACTAAGCTCAAATCCAAATGAAGCAAGCTAAGCAGAAGGAAGGTAATAACAAAAATCAAAGTAAAAGTAAAGGAAATCGAGACTTAACAAAAAAAGAGCAAGCATCAACTAAATTAAGAGTTGGCTTTTTGAAAAGATAAAGTGGACAAAATTTTAGCTGGACTAGAATAAAAATAAAGATACTCAAATACTATCAGAAATAAACGTGGAGACATTACAACTGGTACCACGAAAATACAAAGGATTATAAAAGCTACTATGAACAATGGTATACCAACTAATTGGATAATCTAGAAGAAATTAATAAATTCCTAGACGTATGCAACCTACCAAGACAGAACCATGAAGAAAGAGAAAATCTGAACAGATAAGCAACAAGTAAAGACACTGAATCAATGATAAAATATCACCCTCACAAATAGCCAAAGACTAAATGGCTTCATTACTGAAATCTATCAAACATTTCAAGACAAATTAATAAGAATTATTTTTACTCTCTTCAAAAAAACTTGAAATAGGAAGAATACTCTCAAACTTATTTTACAAGGTACATTAGTCCATTTTCATGCTGCTAAAGAACTGCCCGAGACTAGCTAATTTATAAAGGAAAGAGGTTTAACAGTCTCACAGTTCAGCATGGCTGGGGAGGCCTCAGGAAGCTTATAATCATGGTGCAAGGCACCTCTTCACAGGGTGGCAGGAGAGAGAATGACTGCCAGCAAGGGAAATTCCAGATGCTTATAAAAATAAGTTCTCAAATATCATGAGAATATACTCAGTATTACAAGAACAACATAGGGGAAACCACTCCATGGTTCAACTGCCTCTCACTGGGTCCCTCCCATGACACTTAGGGATTATGGGAATTACAATTCAAAATGAGATTTGGGTGGGGTCACAGTCAAACCATATCACAAGGTTAGCATTACATTGAACCTGAAGTCAGACAACGACACAACAAGAAAAGAAAATTATAAGCCAATATCCCTGATGAACATAGATGTAAAAATTATCAAGAAAATGTAAACAAACCAAGTTCAAGAACACATTAAGGGAATCATTCATCATAATAATCATAAAATAAAGTAGAATTGATCCCTGGGATGCAATGATGGTGCAACATATGCAAATCAATAAATGTAATAAACCACATTAAAAATTGAAGCATAAAATGTATATGATCATTTCAAAAGTGAAGAAAAAGTAATTAACAAAACTCAACATTTTTTATTACATGAACTCTCAATAGATTAGGTCCAGAAGGACCTAATATACTTCAATATAATAAAGACCATGTATGACAAACCTGTGGCTAACGTCATTCTCAAAGGTGCAATGTTGAAAACTTTTTCGCTAAGACCAGGGAAAAGAAAAAGATGTTCACTCTCGCCACTTCTTTCCAACATAGTAGTGAAAGTCCTAGCCAGAGCAATTAGACAAGAGAAAGAAAGAAAAGCCATTTTTAATAGGACAAGAAATAGTGGAATTGTTTCCATTTGCTGATGAAATAATCTTATATATAGAAATCGCTAAAGACTCCATAAAAAAAGGATTGGAACTGATAAACCAATTCAGTAAAATTGCAGAACATAAAAATAAAAACACAAAAATTTAGTACCATTTCAATATATTCATAAAAAATTATCTGTAAAGAATGTTAAGAAAACTCTCCCATTTATAATAGCAATAAATAAATTAAATATTTATGTGTAAATTTAACCAGCGGTGAAAGACCTATATACTAAAAACTGTAAAACATTGATGGAAAAAAAAGAAAATGGAGTAAACACCAGTAAATGGAAAGATAGCCTATGTTTATGGATTGAAAGTATTAATATTGTGGAAATGTGAGTAATACACCAAACAATCTACAGATTCAGTGCAATCTCTGTCAAAAGAGCAGTGTCGCGTTATATGAAACTGGAAAAAAAATCCCAAAACATAGCAACTATAAAGGGCCTTGAATAGCTAAAACAATTTTGACCAAAAAGAACAAAGCAGGAGGCATCTACGACCTGATTTCAAAACATATTATAAAGGGATTGTAATCAGCACAGCATGGTACTGAAATAAAAACAGACACATCAACAGGGTAAAAAACCCAGAAATAAATCCACGTATTTATGGTCAACTTATTTTTGACAAAGATGCCAAGAACACACAATAGAGAAAGAATAGTCTCTTCAATAAATGATATTGAGGAAACTGGATATTCATAAGGGGAAGAATGAAATCAGAACCATATTTTATGTGATACAGACAAGTGAACTCAAAATGAACTTAAATACAATACCTGAAATTGTAAAACTACTAGATGAATATGTGGGGGAAAAGTTCCATGACGTTGGCCTGGGCAATGATTTTTTTGTTATGACTAAAAAACACAAGCAACAAAACCCCAAATAAGAAGACAAAATGGCATCAAACTAAAAAGTTTCTGTACAGCAAAGTAAATAATGAACAAAGCAAAGAGACACCCCACAAAATAAGAGAAAATATTTGCAAATCATAAATCTGATAAGGGCTAAATATCCAAAATATATAAAGAATCCAAACAATTCAATAGCAAGAAAGGAAATAATTTTTAAAAAATGGGCAAATGACCCGAATAAACACTTTTAGAAGAAGATACACAAATGACAATAGGTACATGAAAAAAATGTTCAGCATTACTAATCATTAGGAAAACGCAAATTAAATTCACAGTGAATGATTATATTATACTTGCTAGAATGGCTGTTATCAAAAAGATGAAGACAAGTGCTGGTGAGGATGGAGAGAAAAGGGCACTCCTTCACATTATTGGTTGCAATGTAAATTAGTATAGCCAATATGGGAGATAATTTAGAGGATCCTCAAAAAATGAAAAATAGAACTACCATGCAGTCTGGTAATCCCACTTCTGGGCATATATCCAAAGAAACTAAAATCAACATATCAAAGTAATATCTACACTCCCATGTTAATTGTAGTGTTAGTCACAATAGCTAAGCTTAGCAAACAACCTAAGTGTCCATGAATGGATGAATCGTTAAAAAAATGTGACATAGGTACACAATGAACTACTATTTAGACTTACAAAATGGGGAAATCCTGTCATTTGCAACAGGCTGCGTGAATCTAGAGGGCGTTACACTAAGAGAAACAAATGGGGAACAGAAAGACAAATATCACATGATTTTACCCCTATGTGCAATCTGATAAAGTTGTACTCATGGAAGTAGAGAGTAGAATAATGCTTACCAGAGGCTGGGAAGGGTAAAGGTAGAGGAAGATGGGAAAATATTGATCAAAAGACACAAAGTTTAAAATAGAAGAATAGGCTTTGAGTTATATTTCACAGCATGGTGGTTGTAGGTAAATTATACATTTCAAAATAACTAAGAAATTTCAAATGTGTCACCATAAAAATATGATAGGTAAGCTAGGTGATGAATATACTAATTGGCTTTACTTATTCATGCCTCAATTTACACATATATGAAAACATCACACTCTACCCCATAAGTGTGTATAATTATGACTTATAAATCAAAATTAATATTAATAATAAATTAAAAGTCCCAACATTAGCTAAAAAAACCTTCAGCCAGCTTTAGGGGGGAAATAATTTTTAAGTAACTCTTTATTTAAAGACATCATATTTTTATTGTTCATTTGAAGCAAAAATTATCATAGAAGTGCTAAGTAAAATAAATAATGTCATTAGCATACTATTCCAGGATATTTGAATTTACTCAGAATTACCCTGTAGCCACGCTGGTAACTAAATCCAGTTTGTGG
>NW_012099543.1:1004654-1005476 GCF_000951045.1 Mandrillus leucophaeus | reverse complement strand
GAGTCTCTCTCTGTCGCCCAGGCTGGAGTGCAGTGGCCAGATCTCGGCTCACTGCAAGCTCCGCCTCCCGGGTCCACGCCATTCTCCTGCCTCAGCCTCCCGAGCAGCTGGGACTACAGGCGCTGCCACCACGCCCGGCTAGTTTTTTGTATTTTTAGTAGAGACGGGGTTTCACCGTGTTAGTCAGGATGGTCTCGATCTCCTAACCTCGTGATTCGCCCGTCTCGGCCTCCCAAAGTGCTGGGATTACAGGCTTGAGCCACCGCGCCCGGCCCTGTTTGGGTATTTTAAACAATGAATAGAACAGTATTGCCTTAAAATTCTGATTACAATTTCTGGATCCTAAGATTGAGCTCTAAACTCTAAGACCATGGCTACATGTGAAGCATTCTAACGGTGTATTGCTGTGATAATTAAGTGTGGCTGATCATTGTAATGATTTTAAATGCCCTGCCATTCTTAATTCGCATCCATCAATTGCAATCATTAATCAAGTTAAATGTAATGGTTTGGGTGAATACTTAATATTGATTCTAGCTTAAATTTCACTGTAATTATAACTTAATGGTAAGCAGTATGTGTAATATTTAAATATAATCTAGTTTAAACTATCAATTAAGTAACAGCAGGGAAAAGGACAAATCCTGTGACCCAGACAGGAATCATAAGGAGATCTTCACTGAAATAGAGGAAGAAAAAAGGCAAAGGGTCAAAAAAAAGAAGACAAGGGGAGTGAATATTTATTGGCACATGTAAGCTTAGAGTTGCCACTAACATGTTTATGAAAGTGCTCTGAGTCACAAATGGAAAAACAAGCACAAG
>NW_012099543.1:999110-1003629 GCF_000951045.1 Mandrillus leucophaeus | reverse complement strand
TTATATGAAACTGGAAAAAAAATCCCAAAACATAGCAACTATAAAGGGCCTTGAATAGCTAAAACAATTTTGACCAAAAAGAACAAAGCAGGAGGCATCTACGACCTGATTTCAAAACATATTATAAAGGGATTGTAATCAGCACAGCATGGTACTGAAATAAAAACAGACACATCAACAGGGTAAAAAACCCAGAAATAAATCCACGTATTTATGGTCAACTTATTTTTGACAAAGATGCCAAGAACACACAATAGAGAAAGAATAGTCTCTTCAATAAATGATATTGAGGAAACTGGATATTCATAAGGGGAAGAATGAAATCAGAACCATATTTTATGTGATACAGACAAGTGAACTCAAAATGAACTTAAATACAATACCTGAAATTGTAAAACTACTAGATGAATATGTGGGGGAAAAGTTCCATGACGTTGGCCTGGGCAATGATTTTTTTGTTATGACTAAAAAACACAAGCAACAAAACCCCAAATAAGAAGACAAAATGGCATCAAACTAAAAAGTTTCTGTACAGCAAAGTAAATAATGAACAAAGCAAAGAGACACCCCACAAAATAAGAGAAAATATTTGCAAATCATAAATCTGATAAGGGCTAAATATCCAAAATATATAAAGAATCCAAACAATTCAATAGCAAGAAAGGAAATAATTTTTAAAAAATGGGCAAATGACCCGAATAAACACTTTTAGAAGAAGATACACAAATGACAATAGGTACATGAAAAAAATGTTCAGCATTACTAATCATTAGGAAAACGCAAATTAAATTCACAGTGAATGATTATATTATACTTGCTAGAATGGCTGTTATCAAAAAGATGAAGACAAGTGCTGGTGAGGATGGAGAGAAAAGGGCACTCCTTCACATTATTGGTTGCAATGTAAATTAGTATAGCCAATATGGGAGATAATTTAGAGGATCCTCAAAAAATGAAAAATAGAACTACCATGCAGTCTGGTAATCCCACTTCTGGGCATATATCCAAAGAAACTAAAATCAACATATCAAAGTAATATCTACACTCCCATGTTAATTGTAGTGTTAGTCACAATAGCTAAGCTTAGCAAACAACCTAAGTGTCCATGAATGGATGAATCGTTAAAAAAATGTGACATAGGTACACAATGAACTACTATTTAGACTTACAAAATGGGGAAATCCTGTCATTTGCAACAGGCTGCGTGAATCTAGAGGGCGTTACACTAAGAGAAACAAATGGGGAACAGAAAGACAAATATCACATGATTTTACCCCTATGTGCAATCTGATAAAGTTGTACTCATGGAAGTAGAGAGTAGAATAATGCTTACCAGAGGCTGGGAAGGGTAAAGGTAGAGGAAGATGGGAAAATATTGATCAAAAGACACAAAGTTTAAAATAGAAGAATAGGCTTTGAGTTATATTTCACAGCATGGTGGTTGTAGGTAAATTATACATTTCAAAATAACTAAGAAATTTCAAATGTGTCACCATAAAAATATGATAGGTAAGCTAGGTGATGAATATACTAATTGGCTTTACTTATTCATGCCTCAATTTACACATATATGAAAACATCACACTCTACCCCATAAGTGTGTATAATTATGACTTATAAATCAAAATTAATATTAATAATAAATTAAAAGTCCCAACATTAGCTAAAAAAACCTTCAGCCAGCTTTAGGGGGGAAATAATTTTTAAGTAACTCTTTATTTAAAGACATCATATTTTTATTGTTCATTTGAAGCAAAAATTATCATAGAAGTGCTAAGTAAAATAAATAATGTCATTAGCATACTATTCCAGGATATTTGAATTTACTCAGAATTACCCTGTAGCCACGCTGGTAACTAAATCCAGTTTGTGGCTGAAAAATCTCTAAATTCTATGATATTATTAGTAGGAGCTGCAAATTTTCTTCTTGTTCTATGCAATAGGAAGACTTTTTTCCACTCTGCTAACATTTTTGGAAAAGGAAATAATTTTAACTCTCTTTGATCCTCAGAGTTTAGATATTACTTTATAAATTGAAATTCCAAAATACCATTTTAGGAACCAAAAATTGCAAAAAGAATACATATTACTAAACAAACAAACAACAAGTCAGTGAATGCACTGCAATCTATAAGTATTTGTTATTTACACCCGAGGAAGAATATCATGTTATTCATATGAGACCATTAGATATCTTGTTATAGTGACACTGAAATATTAAACTGTCCTAGAAAGCAATTTTCCTTTCTGTGAACAAGAGTAATTTACGGACCTTAAGTCAAGAAGGAAGAAATGACTTTAATAAGGATTCTGAAAAACATTTTATTGCTGGTGTATTTATAAATAGTCAATATTCTCATCTAAAATTTAATAATGATTATATGCAAAGCATCACATTTTTGTGATTATCATGGAGGGTGAGACTATCACAGATGATAAACAATTCCTAAAACACATGATTCATATTGAATTAGTAAAACAAGGATGGATTATTGCACATATTAGTACCCAAATTAGGTTTAATATATGAATATGTATTTTATCACTAAATGGAAACATTGCTTCAGTCATAACGAATATCCTAAATATGTTCAGATACTGTCACCAAATTAAAAACATTATCGCATAAAGCAAAGTTTAATAAACTGCGTATGTACACACTGTGAGAATTGCAAATGACTTTGTTTTTGAAAACTTAATTTGGCACTTATATTAGAAATAATACATTTCAGACACCTAGTGCTTGACACCCTATAGTGAACTTTTGCTGAGATCTGAAAATGCTGTGCATTGACAGCTTTGTGGATCAGGGTACGGCACAGTCTCACAGGGTTCTCAAGTCTCACCCTAGTTCTGCAAGCCAGCTTCTGGTTCCGCATCTCTGCAATAGTATGGCCAAACATTAGAGAACTCTGAGTTTAAGATACAGTCACTGGAGTCTCTGCTTAGTTATTTTATAAACACAATAGCTATTTGCTGGCACCATATTATTTTCACATCATTCCAAAAGAGATATATGATATCAGAATCATTAAATTACTATATTACTTACTGTCACATATAAAACACAATTCAATTTTTTATACTTCTGATGTTATATAATACGATATATTTAAATTTTTATAATACAAGCCAATAAGAAAAATAGCATGTTATTTCAAAATACACAGAATTGTTTAGAAATGCATTTTGAAATAAATATCTTTATTTTTAATCCATTTTTGAAAATGTCTTTGAAGATAATTAGGTAATTATGGAATTTTTACACATTACTTATTTTTGCTTTGAATGTATAGAATTTTGATTGAAGCCATCCATGGGAAAAAATTTTAGCCTGTTTTCAATTGCTAAAGAGTAATAATACAGAACTACCTTATTTTTCAAATGCAGATTGATGTTATATTACGTGTTTGAAAACGGTTTGATTTCCTCAACAATCTATGCCAGAGAACGTGCTTTATAAACATTTTGAAATGTCCAGGCAATATTTTCAGCTAGCAAAGATATCTTACTTTCCTAACTCCACCCCAAGAATACACTTAAAATGACATTACAAGGTCTTAGTTCAGTGGGGTTAGAATTAATAATGTTTCCCTGTAACTGGTAATTGGCAAAAATCTGTTTACTTCTACTCTGCTTTCCCTTTGTGCTTAAATGTTCTGTTGACTCCACCATGAACTTCAAGGTGAACTTCAGCGGTTCACTGAGAGGTTTATTCATTTTGGCAGAGAAAAAGGCTGACTCTATATGTAGCTAAACTTTAAACTACATTCCTGTACCTTGCAAAACCATCAACATTTTCTCCACAACTGGCTATTTTCCATTTTTGATATGAATAAAGCCAAAACAAGAGCTAGTTAAGAAACCAGAAATCTTTTCAGCTCAGGAAAAGTAGAGAAAGAAAAAGAAATATCCAGCAGAAAATACTGATTGTATGCTCCCCAAATCAATCCTTCAATCCAATTTCGTTTTTATAACAAATTGATTATCTTTTCCTTTAAAAAGCTGTTGAATTCACTATAAATACAAAATTCAATTTAATTTATATATCCTAATAAAGTAATCTTTCTATTGGTATTTGAGAAAAAAAAGACCAAATATAATTCCAAATGTCATATTACACTGAGCTGTATGTCACCTTTGGAGGCCAATTTAAAGTCTGAGGCATAGTATGTTTGTATTCATCCTTCACCTCTACTTATTAGACGAGCTAAGCAAAGCCCAAATTTGAAAGCAAGGCTATAAATTATTGTCTTTGGATTTTATTTATGAACGAGTTTAGCAAAATATAAACTTTGCTCCTGAATAGTTGAAATATGGTAGTTTTAACATACCCCATGTCAACCCCTTTCTTCTTATGTGTATTATTATGAAACGTTATTATCTGACAGCTTCAGGGGAAATTCAAAGATAAGAGAAAATACTTGTGTAATTCAGTCAATAAAGCCAAAGTATTCTTAGTAACTTAAAGAAATTAGGCTTCTTATGTTTGGGTATTTTATTTTATTTTATTTTATTT
>NW_012099543.1:993177-994616 GCF_000951045.1 Mandrillus leucophaeus | reverse complement strand
TTTTTTTAAGACATGGTCTCACTCTGTCACCAAGGCTGGAGTGCAGTGGCCCAATCTCGTTTCACTGCAACCTCTGCCTCCCAGGTTCAAGCAATTCTTTTGCCTCAGTCTCCCGAGTAGCTGGGATTACAGGTGCACATCACCATGGCCCAGCTAATTTTTGTATTTTTAGTCAAAATGGGGTTTCGCCATATTGGCCAGGCTGGTCTCAAATTCCCAACCTCAAGGGATCCACCTGCCTCAGCCTCCTGAAGTGTTGGGATTACAGGCATGAGCCACCATACCCAGCCAACTTTGTTGTTTTCTATCCTTTGCTGTGTAGAACCTTTTTAAATTGATGCATTCCTGTTGGTCCGTATTTGCTTTGGTTGCCTCTACTTGTAGGGTATTGCTCAAGGAATCCTGGCCCAGATCAAATCCTGAAGATTTTCTCCAATGTTGTCTTATAGTAGTTTCACAGTTTGAGGTCAGATTTAAGTCTTTATTCCATTTCAATTTGATCTTTGTATTTAGCAAGAGATAGGGGTCTAGAGTCATTCTTCTGCATACGAACATTCAGTTTTCCCAGCACATTTATTGAAGAAACTGTCTTTTCCCAGTGTGCAGATTTGTTTCTGGGTTCTCTATTCTGTTCCATTGCTTTTTGTGTCTGCTTTTATGCCAGTACCATGCTATTTTGGTTACTATAGCTCAGTAGTATAATTTGAAGACCAGTAATGTGATTACTTCAGTTTTGTTCTTTTGCCTTAGGATAGTTTTGGCTATTATGGGTCTTTTGTGGTTCTGCTTAAATTTTAGGATTGCTCCTTCTATTTCTGTGAAGAATATCATGGATATTTTGATAGGGATTGTATTAAGTCTGTAGATTGCTTTGGGTAGTATAGATATTTTAACAACATCCAAGTATTCCAACCCATGAACATAGAATATTTTTCCCACATTTGGTGTCCTCTTCAATTTCCTTTATCAGTGTGTTACAGTTTTTATTATAGAGATCTTTCACTTTATTGGTTCAGTTAATTCATAGGTATTTAATTTTATGTGTGATTATTTTAAACAGGATTGGTTTTTTATTTCTTTTTCACATTGTTTACTGCTGCTATTTAGAAATGCTACTAAATTTTGTAGGTTGATACCATATTCTGCAACTTTACTGAATTTATCAGTTTTAATAATTTTTTGTGGATTCTTTAGGTTTTATTCAAATATAGGATCAAATGATTAGCAAAGAAGAAAAATTTGACTTCTTCCTTTCCAATCTGGATGCCTTTTATTTCTTTCTCTTGTCTGATTGCTCTACCCAGGACTTCTGGTACTATGCTGAATAACAGAGGTGACAGTGGGCATCATTGTGTTCCAGATCTTTGAGGAAATACTTTCAGTTTTTTTTCCCATTCAGTACAACACCAGCTGTGGATCTTTCATATACAGATTTTATT
>NW_012099543.1:988538-992192 GCF_000951045.1 Mandrillus leucophaeus | reverse complement strand
GTGACCCAGACAGGAATCATAAGGAGATCTTCACTGAAATAGAGGAAGAAAAAAGGCAAAGGGTCAAAAAAAAGAAGACAAGGGGAGTGAATATTTATTGGCACATGTAAGCTTAGAGTTGCCACTAACATGTTTATGAAAGTGCTCTGAGTCACAAATGGAAAAACAAGCACAAGGAGAGGACAGGTCCTTTGATTACTAGAAGACAACCTTAATTTCAAGTTCCCAAGAATTTTCTGATAAAATTCAGGATAATCCTATTGCATGGAAAGTTCATACACTTATTTAATTCATCGCAAAGTCCTACATTTCAAAAGACAAAACAGATCAGTTAATTTATCTCCTGTCCCAAATGTGTCACTTGGATTTTCATAAGTCACCTTTGTGAAAATGCCTTTATTTCACTGATTCTAGTTTTCTTCATTTGAAAATGAATGTTTCAAAAATAAATAAATAATCCCCAAAGCAATGTAAACCTGCCTTCCTTCTAAACCACCAGTTTCTGCTATTTTTTGCTTTAGCACAGGTAACCAGCATGCAGTTTTCAGTAAGATGAATCAGTCTTATAACTCTGAATCCAGGCATCTGTTGAAGCCTTCAGCTCTGATTCCAGCAGTTTAATTTGAGAATATATATCTGTTTAGGTCTACTTGAACAGATGTCTCAGTCTACTTGAAGAGTTGTCTAAATCTGTGATTCTCAAAATGTGAATCCCTGACCAGCAACACTGGCATCACCTGGGAATTTTATAGAAATATAGATTATCAGGCTTCACACCCCTCTGAGAGATAGGTCCAACAATCTGTGTCTTTCAGGTAATTATAGAAGTTTGAGAACCATTTTCTCACCAAACAACAGGTATTAAATGCAAAATAGACGACTGAACCAATGCCTTAACTTGCCTCTCCCCCAAATCCCACCAAATTGACCATAGATATTTAAAGCAAAAATAACAAACAGAACAGGAAGTAAATAAATATGTCAATACCAATTTTCTGGCACTCATCAATATACTATGTCTGTGAGTAGTTTCTGGAAAGAAAATACAGACAGGACAAAAATGACGCCACTATCCAATAGATATGAGGAATTATTTACTACATGAAAGTAAAGTAGAAAACCTTTAAAAAGATATGTTTTCCCCCCATCCTTGGAATAACTTTAGAATCTGAACTCCAAGATCCTTGCAGTGGGGCCAGAGATAATAAGGTTGCTGATGGGAGTTTGATGTAGTTATGATTTAAAGGCTGAGGAAGAGCTGCTTAGTCCCATTTTCAGATATAAAGCCACACAGCATTTTGAAGTGTTCTGACATTCTAAACGATCAGAGTACTGGAGACTTTGAAACTCATGAGTCCTACTATTGTGGTGTAGTAATCGGATGCTACATGTTTATGTGAAAAGAGTGGCAGGTGCATAGGCTATTTATATCACTAATGTCAAATGCATATGTATATGCATTATATAGTATATACATATATTGCATATGTATAGGCATTATATATGTATATGTGTTGTATAAAATATATATACTATATATGTGTATATATTCCCCAGATCCTAAATATTTAAAGAAATCCATTGCTCAAGAAAGAGAACAAACTTAAACCCTCAAACAACTATTCCAAGATGACTAAACATCCGTACATGCGTGGTAATAGTGAATACAGCAGGCAAAATTTATTGGACTTCATCTCATACTGCTGGAAAATATATAAATAATATATAAAAAGAAAATATTTTGAGTAATAGAGAAAATTAATAAATTGTGTATTAGAACTTTAGATTTGGTCATTAAACGAGTAGCGGGTTCTTTGTAAAGTCCTATAAGCAAGACACAACTTTGAAAGTCTGAAAAACTGGAAGAATTAAAGAAGCACAGAGAAAACACATAAGTTGTAAGAACGAGGTAATTAGTATAAATAAAGAGAACATTAAAGTATTAAAAACAACATAATTAAATTTATATTAATAATTTTGAAACTCTCACTGAAATGGTTAGCTTTACAAGAAATATAATTTACTTGAGGTTATATAGTTTAGTAATGGAATTAGTTCGGTCTGAATACAAAGTTTCTTGTATCAGATGCTGTTGATTGCCAGCTTGAAATCTACCCTAGTACCCACTTTTTTTTTTTTCCTGGCAATTTGGGAGATGATTTTAATTCAGCTATCTACCTTCTTTTACAAGGCCAAGTACATCAGAGGAAAGAGCCAGTTTCCACAGCCCCAGGGAGAGAATTATAATAGGTTTAATCCAATTCCAGAACCACGTATTAACTCAGTCAGCTTTCTCCCACTGACTTGAAATAACAGCTTTGTCATTCTTTGAGATCACACATATGTGCAGATCTATTTCTGGAAGGTTTTTTTTTTTTTTGTAATTGTACCTCCTTTTTTGGTTATGCCCTCTATTAATATAATATTCTTTTAAAAACAATAACTTCTTATTAAGTTTTCATATGTGGAAATAGAAGTCCTCAGTTGTTTCATTTGATACTAATAATTTATAATTTTTAATTTTTATGGGTACATAGTAGGTGTATATATTTACGGGGTACAAGAAATGTTTTGATACAGGCATGTAATGTGAAATAAGCACGTCATGTAGAATGGGGTGTCCATCTCCTCAAGCACTTATCCATTGAGTTGTAAACAACCCAATTACACACTTTAAGTTATTTTAAAATGTGCAGTTATTATTGACTCTAGTCCCATATTGTGTTATCAAATAGTAGGCCTTGTTTATTCTTTCTAACTACTTTTTGTGTACACATTAACCATCAGCACCTCTCCCCCAGGCCCCACTATACTTCCCAGCCTCTGGTAACCATCCGTCTACTCTCTATGCCTATGACTTCAATTGTTTTGAGTTTTAGACCCCATAAATAAGTGAAGCCATGTGATGTTTGTCTTTCTGTCCCTGGCTTATTTCATTTAACATAATGATCTCTAGTTCCCTCCATGTTGTTGCAAATGACTGGATCTCATTCTTTTTAATGGCTGAATAGTACTACTGTGTGGTGTAATATGTACCACATTTTCTTTATCCATTCATCTTTGATGGACACTTAGATTGCTTCCAAATCTTAGCTATCATAAACAGTGCTGCAACAAACATAGGAGTGCAGATATCTCTCTTTGATATACTGATTTCCTTTATTTGGGGTATATACCAAGCAATAGGATTGCTGGACCAAATGGTAGCTCAGCTTTTAGTTTGTGGAGAAACTTCCAGACTGTTCTCCACAATGGTTGTACTAATTTACATTCCTGCCAATAGTGTATGAGGGTTTCTTTTTCTCCATATCCTTGCCAGCCTTTGTTATTGCTTGCCTTTTGGATAAAAGCTATTTTAACTGGGGTGAGATGATATTTTATTGTACTTTTTATTTGCAGTTCTCTGATGATCAGTGATGTTGAGCACCTTTTCATATGCTTGTTTGTCATTTGTATGTCTTTTTTTGAGAAATGTTTATTTAAATCATTTGTCTGTATTTTTAAATCAGATTATTAGATTTTCCTATACAAGAATTTCAGCTCCTTACATATTCTGGCTATTAATCCCATGTCAGAGGGGTGGTTTGCAAATATTTTCTCCCATTCTGTGGTTGTCTCTTGAGTTTTTTTTTTTTTTTTTTTAAGACATGGTCT
>NW_012099543.1:971598-987311 GCF_000951045.1 Mandrillus leucophaeus | reverse complement strand
TTTCTCTTGTCTGATTGCTCTACCCAGGACTTCTGGTACTATGCTGAATAACAGAGGTGACAGTGGGCATCATTGTGTTCCAGATCTTTGAGGAAATACTTTCAGTTTTTTTTCCCATTCAGTACAACACCAGCTGTGGATCTTTCATATACAGATTTTATTATGTTAAGGTGTGTGTTCCTTCTATCCCTAGTTTTTTGAAGGCGTTTATCATGATGGGATGTCTAATTTTATTAAATGCTTTTTCAGCATCAATTGAAAAGATTATATGGTTTTTATCCTTCATTCTGTTGATATGATGTCATGTTGATTGACTTGCATATGTTGAATCCTCCTTGCATCCCAGGGATAAATCCCATTTTGACATGATGAATGATCTTTCTAATGTATTGTTGAATTTGGTTTGCTAGTATTTTTTTGAGGATTTTTGCATCAATATTCATCATAGATATTGCCCTGTACTTTTCTTTTCTGATATGTCTTTGTCTGATCTTGGTGTCAGAGTAATACTGGAATTCTAGAAGGAGTTCGGAAGTATTCCTTCCTCCTCTATTTTTCAGAATAGCTTGAATAGGAATAGTATTAGTTCTTCTTTAAATGTTTTGTAAAATCCGGCAGTGAAGCAATCAGGTGATGGGCTTTTCTTTACTGGAAAACCTTTTTATTACAGAGTCAATCTCATTACTTTTTATTTGTCTGTTCAGATTTTGGAATTATTTCTGGCTCAATCTTGGTAGGTTGTATATATCATTCCTTCTAGATTTTCAATTTTATTGATATATAGTTGCTCAGAGTAGCCACTAATGAGCCTTTAAATTTCTGCAGTATTATTTGTAATTTCTCCTTATCATGTCTGATTTATTTATTTGGATCTTCTCTCTATTTTACTTAGTCTGGGTAAAAGTTTGTCAATTTTGTTTAATTTTTACAAAATCAAATTTTTTTTCATTGATCTTTTGTATTTTTTATTTCAATTTCATTTATTTCTGTTCTGATCTTTATTATTTCTTTTTCTTCTATTACTTTTGAGTATAATTTATTCTTCTTTTTCTAGTTATTTAAAATACATAATTAGACTAGCTATCTAAAGTTTTTTTCCTTCTCTTTGATTTAGGCACTTATAGCAATAAGTTTCCCTCTGAGTACTGCTTTTGCTACAACCCATAGGTTTTGGTATGTTGTGTTTCCATAATTATTTGTTTCAAGAACTTTTTCAATTTTCTTCTTAATTTTCACATTGAGCCATATGTGCTTCAAGAGCATATTGTTTAATTTTCATGTATTTGTATAGTTTCCAAAATTCCTCTTGTTATTAATTTCTAGTTTTATTCCATTGTGGTCAGAAAAGATGCTTGATAGTATTTCATTTTGTTCAATGTTTTAAGACTACATTTGTGACCTAACATGGTCTATTCTTGAGAATAATTTATGTGCTGAGAAAAAGAATGTGTATTCTTCAGCTCTTAGATGAAATATTTTGTAAATACCTATTAGATCCAATTGACCTAGAGT
The DNA here is from genome assembly GCF_000951045.1 of Mandrillus leucophaeus. Classification (NCBI taxonomy): domain Eukaryota; kingdom Metazoa; phylum Chordata; class Mammalia; order Primates; family Cercopithecidae; genus Mandrillus; species Mandrillus leucophaeus. Next base: position 985,799 of record NW_012099543.1, on the reverse strand, counting down.
ACAGATTAAGTCTGATGTTTCTTTGTTGATTTTTCTATCTGGAAGATCTGTCCAATGCTGAAAGAGGGATGTTGAAGTCTCCAATTATTATTGTATTAGGGTCTACCTCTCTCTTTAGCCCTAATAATATTTCCTTTATATATTTAGGTGTTCCAGTGTTTTGTGTATATATATTTAAAATTCTTATATTATCTTGCTGAATTGACACCTTTATCATTATACAGTAAGCTTCTTTGTCTCTTCAAATAGTTTTTGTTTTGAAATCTATTTTGTCTGATATAGGTGCAGTGACTCCTGTTCTTTTTTGGTTTTCATTGGCATGAAATATCTCTTTCTATCCCTTTATTTTCAGTCTCTTTGTGTGTTTTTTGGTGAAGTGTGTTCCTTCTAAGCAACAGATCAATAGGTCTTGTTTCTCCATCCAGTCAGTCAGTTTATGTCTTTTGATAGGAGAGTTCAGTCCATTTACATTCAATGTTGTTATGGATAAGGAAAGACTTACTCCTGTCATTTTGTTATCTTTTTTGTGATTGTTTTGTAATATTCTCTTTCTTCTTTCTTTCATTGCTGTCTTCCTCTAGTGAAGGTAATTTTCTCCAGTGATATTATTTAGATTCTTGCCTTTTATGTTTTGCGTATCCATTGTATGTTTTTTTGTTTGAAGTTACTATGAAACTTGCAAATAGTGTCTTATAACCAACTATTTTAACCTGATAACAACTAAATAATATTTGTATAAACAAATCAACAAACAAAAAGAAAACTAATAAAAATTCACCTTAACTTCATCCCTCCACCTTTTATTTGTTGTTTTAATTTTTGTATTATTTTACTGATTATGTCCTGAAATGTTGTTGTAGTTGTTACTTTTGATTGGTTCATCAATTAGTCTTTCTACTTAAGATAAGAATAGTTTATACACCATAGTTATAGTGTCAAAATATTCTGTGTTTTTCTGTGTACTTACTATTACCAGGAAGTTTTGTACCTTCAGGTGATTATTTATTGTTCATTAATGTTATTTTCTTTCTGATTGAAGTACTTCCTTTACCTTTTCTTGTCAGACTGGTCTGGTATTGATACAATCCAACAGCTTTTGTTTGCCTGGGAAAGTGTTTCTCTTTCATGTTTGATGAATATTTTCACCAAATATATTATTCTATGGTAAAACTTGTTTTCCTTCAGCACTTTTAATTTGTCATGCCCCTCTCTCTTAGCCTGTAAGGTGTCCACTGAAAAGTCTGCTTCCAGATGTACCGGAGCTCCATTGCATGTTATTTGTTTCATTTCTCTCGATGCTTTTAGGATCCTTTCTTTATTCCTAACCTTTGGGAATTTAATTGTTAAATGCTTTGAGGTAGTCTTTTTGTTAAATCTGTTTGGTGTTCTATAACCTTCCTGTAATTGGATATCAATATCTTTCACTAAATTGGGGAAGTTCTCTGTTATTATTCCTGTGAATATACTTTCTACCCCTATCTCTTTCTCTACCTTCTCTTTCAGGCCAGTAACTCTTAAACTTGCTCTTTTGATGCTATTTTCTAGACCTTCTAGGCATGCTTTTTTTTTTTTTTATCCTCTTGATTTGTATTTTCAAATAAAGCCTGTCTCTAAGCTCATTGATTCTTTATTCTTCTTGATCCATTCTGTGATGAAAAGATTATTATGCATTCTTCAATGTGCCAATTGCATTTCTCAGCTCTGGAATTTCTGCTTGATTCTTTTAAATTATTTCAATCTCTTTGGTAAATTTATCTGATAGAATGCAGAATTTTTTCATGTTATCTTGAATTTCTTTGAGTTTTCTCAACACAGCTATTTTGAATTCTTGGCCTGAAAGATCTCCCATCTCTGTTTCTCCAGTATTGGTCCCTGGTGCCTTATTTAATTTATTTGGTGAGGTCATGTTTTCCTGGGTGGTGCTGATGCAAGTAGATGTTCTTTGGTTTCTGGGCACTGAAGAGTTAGATATTTATTGTAGTCTTTGCTGTCTGGGCATATTTTTTGCCACGCTTCTTGGGAAGGCTTTCCAGATATTTGAAAGAACTTGTGTGTTATGATCTAAATTGTTTCTGCTTTAAGGAGCACCTCAACCCAGTAGCACTGTGATTTTTGTGGACTCATAGAGGTACTGTCTTGATTGTCTTGGATAAGATCTGAGGAAATTCTATAGATTCCAATGAAGAGATTCTTGTTCTCTTTTTCTTTGTTTACTTTCTCCCAAACATACAGAGTTTCTCTCTCTCTCTCCCTCTGTTCTGAGTCACCTTAAGCTGGGAGGAGAGTGGAGCGACACAAGCACCCCTGTGAGCACCACCACTGTTACTCTGTTACTGTACTGGGTCAGACCTGTAGCTAGTACAGTGCTGGAACTTGCCGAGGGCCTGCTGTAACTACTCCTTGGCTACTGTCTGTGTTTATTCAAGGTCCTGGGGCTCTACAATCATCAGGTGGCAAAACCAACCAAGCCTGTGTTATTCCTTTAGGGCGGCAGGGTCCCTTAGGTCCTGGGTGGGTCCAGAAGTGCCATTCAGGATTCTTAAGCTAGATTTAAAAACTTTAGAAGTCTACCTTGTATGTTGTTGTATTGTCGCTGATCTGGCACTTAAAACACAAAATGCAGTCCTTTCCACTCTTCCCTCCCCTTTCCAAAGGCAGAGGAGACTTGCTGAGCAGCCACTGCCATCTTTGGCCACAAGGAGTACTGCCAGACTACCACCCATGTTCCCTTAAGGGCCAAAATCTCTTAAGTCAACTTGTGGTGAATGTTGCCTGGCCTGGGATTCACCTCTGGTCCATGGTAGGTCCAGAAATTGCCATCAAAGAGTCATATCCCAGAATTGTGAACCCAAAGAGTCTGCTTAGTGCTCTACCCCCTTGTGGCTGTGTTGGTACATTAAGCCAGTAAGTCTCAGAGGTTCACCCAACACCCTTCAGGGAGTACCTGGGTGGTTATTCAGGGTCCAAGGGCTCTTCAGGAAGCACGTGATGAATGCTGGTAGAACTAAGTCCTTTTCTTCAAGCCTATGGGTTTCCTTCTTGCCCAGGGTGTGTCTAGAAATGTTATCTTGTAGCTAAGGCCTGGAATGGGGGCCTTATCACTCTGATCAGTGCCTTATCTTGCCATGGCTGAGCTGATATTCAAGATGCAAGACAACGTTTTCCCCACTCTTCCCTCTCCTCTCCTCAAGTAGAAAAAGGGGTCCCTTTTGGGACCACAAGCTGTGCAGCCTGAGATTAGGGAAGGGGTTCTGCCAGCACTCCCTTGGCTGCCCCAGCTAGTGTCTCAGTTTGTTGTGTGCCCTCCCACTCCACTGTATCTGGGCTTAGTTCAGCCCCAGAATTGCCTAAGAGCCGAAGTCCTTGTGACTTAGACTGTCTTTCAAATTTACTGAGAGACTGAGAGAATTTTGGCCCTGAGTGACAAGGTTTGTTGGCACACAAGTTCAGACCATGGAAAGGTGATTCTCCTCTGGCTGGGGCTGATTACAGGCTCCCTCTGTGGGAGAGCATCAGCTGAGTTTGGTTCAGCTTTTCTTTCTGCTCTACAGGACAGAACTGAGTTCAGTGCTCACAGTTGCTGTGTTCGCCCTCACCCAATGCCCAGAGATGATCTCAGCACACTGCTGCTGCATAGAGTGGGGGAGTGATGGCTTTGGCGATTCAAGACTGCTTTTTCTATCTCTTTAGTGCCTCTTTCAGCAAAATGAAGTTAAACCCGGGTACTGGCCAGGCTTAGTGGCTCATGCCTGTAATCCCAGCACTTTGGAATGCTGAAGCAGGCAGATCACGAGGTCAGGAGTTCGAGACAAGCCTGTCCAATATGGTGAAACCCCGTCTCTTCTAAAAATACAAAAATTAGCTAGGCATGATGGTGTGTTCCTGTAGTACCAGTTTCTTGGAAAGCTGAGGCAAAATTGCTTGAACCTGGGAGGTGGAGGTTGCAGTGAGCTGAGATCACACCACTGCACTCTAGCTTGGGCAACAGCGCTAGGCTGTGTCAAAAACAAAAACAAAAACAAACAAACAAAAAAACCAGGTAGTATGAGTGCCTACCTGATTTTTGGTTCTTAGAAGGTGTTTTTTTTTTGTTTTTTGGTTTTTTTTTTTCTTTTCTGTGTAAATAGTTGTTAACTTGGTGTCTTTGCATGGAAGGTGTTTGGTGAAGCTCTGTCTTCTGTCATCTTGCTCTGCCTCCTATGATATTAATCAGTTATTGAGAAGCAATAATGTTTACACTAGGGAATATAGTTTTTACAGGTTCCTTTTGACATCTTTGAAATGGGTCTACTTATTTAAAGCTTCTTGATAACTTTTAATTCTACCATTAATGTTTTGTTTATGGAATGTCTTATGTTCCCTTCCTTATTTACAAATCTTATTCTCTTGTTGTACCCAAGAATTTTAGAACAAAGTAAAATGAAATTGTTTTAAATGACATGGAAGATCATTAATGTTAAATTATTTTAGTTTTAAATATTTTTGTTTGCATCGATCATGTTTGAAAAAAATCCGTTTATGATCATTCCCTCTGTGTACTATAACTTTCTCATTGTTTTATTTTTATTATTTATTTCATATAGGGTATTTACCATACAGCTTTCCTCTCATTTTTAGTGGAATTAAAGAAAACACATGAAGACATGCTAATCTTCTGACTGTCATTTAACATAAAATTTTAAATGCCATGAATTCAGAAAGCTACTTCTATAATAGTAGGGTATGAGCATATCTTAGAAAATGTGTACAATCTTAGTGGGAGGGAAACATACAATTTAGATGAGATGGCAAAGGCTTCTAAAGGCTAGTAGTCCAATCTAAAGTATGTATCATTCGGTCCCTGTGCTGTCTTCACTGGGCACAGTACAGAGTGTAAGAGGTGAAGCCTCTGGGTGGTTTGTCCCCTATCAAGGCCATAGGCATGAATTGAAGATCAGATACAGTATTTTGGTTAAGCAAGGTATGACAGGCAAAATAAAAGAAGGAACCTTACTGTAGGGGAATTTGGGAGCTAGGTGAGTCTTTGAAACAAGAGCTAAAGACAATAACTAACAACAAGAAAGATAATCCAATTGAATAATCTGGGAATACATAACAATTGAAAATGTGTTGAAAATTCTGTAAGAGATCCAGCAGAATTACATTGTATTGTTGAGTAAAATGCAGTAGTCCCAAGATCAAATCTAATGAACTACAAATATGATGAACTGATTCTAAGCCCTTCTGGTTATGCATATGTTAGTGATAGTGTGGGAAGAAAGGAGATTGCTGGTCATGTGAGTGAGTGAGATTGCTTGTATTTATTCTGATTTATCATTAAGTTGGCTTGAAAACTGCATCAGAGCAGCTTTTGCTATAGTTAAAAGCTCACTGGCTTAATTAAAGCCATTATCTAATTATAGAGTTAGGGCAGATCTAAAACAGTTAGGTAATAAATTCAGGGAAAAGCTGACTGGCACTATCATGTTTTGCTTTTTCAGTAAACTGATTTACAAATTGCTTCCTATTTAGCTGAGCAGATCAGTCATGAAGTTGATCTGACTACTGGAAATATATTAAAAACATTGATTCACTTTAATTCTATTTTTCTCCAATAGAAAAAGTCTGTGGTTACTCTGTCTTGTAGTCTGTTTACTCTGCTGATTTACTTTAAGTTTTTCCTAAAGAAATGACTTAAAATGTCATTGTCTTTCTAGGAGTAGAAATTACCATTGACTTTGAATAAATTTGGTTCAAGTAAAGGTGACAAAAAGACAATGCTCAAATATACAAAGTAACTACTTCAACAAGAACAAAAAAGATTACACAGATTTAGCCACAGTGCTTGAATCTTCCCAATTCAATCACATTAGAATAATTATGTACAATTCAGTCTACATGACAGTGGTCTAACTGTGAATATAATATTGTGTTCTTAATTCTTTGTTAATCTAATTCATTTCCTCATGTGACACAGTACCCCATGTTCACAAATTTACTCTTGAATCAAGAAGAAAGGAAAACTTGAGTTCTGGAACAGCGTGTCTTCTTTCACATTCTGATATTATCTAGTTCTTTGGTAGTGCAGCACAGAGGGAGAGCTGGCTCACTGGAGAAATTAAAAATATGTGACAGCATTTTTTAATACAAAGCTTCCCAGGAACCAGGAGAATTGAGATTGGCCATATCAACATCAGCTCATGTTGGGTGGATCTGCTTTGCTCTGGGTGGTCTTTATGTGCTTCCTTTAGCTCATTTGGCTAAAGGCAGAGAATCAGAGCTTCAAGGATTTGGAAATTATCAGGAAGATAAGAAAAGACGAAAGAAAATGGACAGAGGAAAGTACCATGCTTTAGGGTTTGGGCAACAGACCAAGACATTAATTTAAAGAAAAGAGAAACAAGTAGGTTTGGGGAAGGGAGATTTTTGTATTTAAATACATTCTTGTTTCTTCCTATAACTCTTGAATCTTTGGACTCCCATGCTTATTCTATTTAATGCCTTAAATCTTATGAAGCACAAGGATTCACTTTTGTCTTGCTTTAACCTACTTTAATCCCATCTACATAAGTTCTGAAGCAGGGAATGATGCCTCCAAAAGATGTACATCAGTATTTATATTCAACGTATAAATGCAGGACCCCTTTAGAGACAGTCTGTACAACACAGTGAAGCCAGAGGCTAGACTGACAGCTGAAATACTACCGACCTGCTGCCCATGGTGCTCATGAACCCACTTAATGAGTTGAACCCATTGAATAAACACAGGGAAGAAAAAAAACTATTTTTCTCCTTAATTTCAACTTGCAATTTTTAAATATGAAATGAAGAGAATCTTGTGTCTTAGCATGAGTAAGATAGAAAACATGTCAGTTCTCTATGAATGATCAAAGTCTATATCCTTGAATAAAAATCAGAGAACCAGTATTTTAGTTTATTTTTTAGAAGGAAATCTACAGATGCTTAAAATATATAAGACAAAGAACTTTGTGAAAATATGCTATATTGAACACTGAATAATTAGAAGTATTTTTTAAAATTCCTTTTGTACTTCGGGGTTTAAACTAAGATATTACTGATCGACATTGAATAACATCATGATCAGAGTTACATTATATGGTTAATAAGATATTTTTGTTTTTAAATATCTAATGTTTATAGCATATCTGAGTATTATTGGCAGGGTCAAATATACAGCCTAATTCCAAAAGATAAAATCGAGAGTGGTGTGAAATGAAAATAGATGGCATATGATGAAAGGAAAAGGGTGTTTGTGTGAGGAGGTCTGAATTCTACTTGGGATGCAGTAACTCACTGCTTTCATTAACTTTGGAAAAGGAGTCTAACGTTAGGTTCCTGATCTGTAAAATGAGGATATTAAGATCTGGCCTGTTCATCTCACAGGGTTATGCGAACATAAATGGAAATGATAAATCTTTAACTTTTATATAAACAAAAATGATTTATAAAGAGGTAAGAGATTATAAAACAGAGCTGGGATATGGAAGGCAGTCTGTATATAAGTTTTAGTCCCTGTTATTTTATTTTAATTTTTTGAGACTGAGTTTTGGTCTTGTCACCCAGGCCTGGAGTGCAATGGCATGATCTCAATTCACAGCAACCTCCGCCTCCTGGGTTCAAGCGATCCTCCCACCTCAGCCTCCTGAGTAGCTGGGATTACAGGCACCCGCCACCATGCCCAGCTATTTTTTTTTGTATTTTTAGTAGAGATGGGGTTTCACCATGTTGACCAGGCTGATCTCAAGCTCCTGACCTCAGGTGATTCGCTCTCCTCCGCCTCCCAAAGTGCTGGGATTGCAGGTGTGAGTCACCACACCCAGTCTAGTCCATGTTCTCTTAAAAATATGAAACTTTTATAAATTAATTTTGGGAAGAAGAAAGCAGAAATGCTTACTGAAACGTTTAATCGATTCTTAAATTTTCAACTTTTGGTATACAAAGAATATTGAGACAATTTCGAGAGCCGACTCAATGACCTGCTCTTCCATCAAAGTAGATATAATATTGGAATATAGCAGCCCTTATTTATCCAAAGTGATACCCTCCAGTACCTCCAGTAAATGCCTAAAACCACAGATACACCAAATCCTGCATATACCATATTTCTTTCTTACATATACATACTATGATAAAATTTATAAATTAAGCACTGTAAGAGATTAACATAATAATAATAAAATAGAGTAATTATAACAATATATTATATTAGAAGTTATATGAATGTGGCCTCTCACTCTGAAAATACTATAACATTTTCAGATCATGAAATCATGGAAAGTGAAACTGCAGATAAGGGGGAACTTCTATAGTCTTATATCTGAGCTAGCAAGAAAGGCTTTGGTGACAGCCATGAGGGAAGTAGGCATCTCTGAAGTCTAGACAATTCAATGGTTATCAAAAAACAATACAATTCACTGGGAACTTTTTTCCCTCAACAAAATATCCTTTTAAAATAGTTTATTATTACACTTTTTTCATATGTTTATGTAGCGTTTACAATTTTATACCGACATTTTGGGGCTGATATTTTATATATTTCAAATAAATGTTATTTATCGTAATCATTATCATTATTGTTGCAAAGAAAAGACAACACAACCTATTTCTCAAAATTCCTACTGAGTCCAGTGTTCTTATAACATAAAATGAATTCATGAGTTTTATACATGTAATACACCTACACATAAAAACATAGCTAAGGTTTAGCAGGCATTTCCCAGGTACAGAAGATATTTTTGTGTGTTACATGTTTTGTCTAATTTAACTGAAGGCCTGAAAGCCCCTGGCAAACCACTGGTATAAGTCCAAGAGTCCAAAATAAAAAAAAAAACAAAAACATAAGTCTGATGTTTGAGGTTAGAAAGCATCCAGCACAGGAGAAAAATGAAGGTCCGAAGACTCAGCAAGTCGGCTCCTTTCACCTTCTCCTGCTTGCTTTTCTAGCTGCACTGGCAGCTGATTGAATGGTGCCCATCCACATTGAGGGCATGCACATCTTTCCCCGTCTACTGGCTCAAACGTCCATCTCCTTGGGCAATCTCCAGAAACATCCAGATACACCCAGAAAAAAACGCTTTGCATTCTTCTATCCAATCAAGTTGACACTTAATATTAACCATCACAGATGGGAAACATGTAAGAATTTTTGGCAGAGTAGTGAACAATCAAATTGATTTATTAGAATAATTAGATCAAGAGCTGTTTGCTAAATGTTCTAGAAAAAGGTAAGACCAGATTTAGGGGTATCTATTAGAAGTTTGCTTCTGCAGTCTAACTAAGAACTAATGAAAACAGGAGTACTTTATGGGCCATGATGAGACAGAATAGGTATTTGAAGAAATAAAGAAGATGATGTAGAGAGACCATACTAAGAAATTTCTGGGAATGCTACTGAGATGATAATTTTTATATGTTTCACCTAGAATTTCTTACACTAGTCAGGTGGATTTTATGCTTCACATGACCATTACAATTTAAATAAATAAATGACTGTGATGGCCATGAAAATGTGCTTGCAGACCTCCAACTACAGGAAGCAAATCAATTGACAACACCAGCTGCTCTGCCTTGAAACCTGTGGCTTCCTGAAGCAATGCTTCCAAAGGGCTATTCTCAGCCAATGATTTGATACAGTAGGAAGACTAAGGCAGGCTCAAGACTGGGAGACGCCAAACTACTCTGACAGACAACTTTGGCTCAAAGGCTTTCCAAAATTTTACTGAACCTGCCTGAGACTGTCTGACAATCAGGACATTTCCATCCAACTTTCTCTCCCTTTCTCCTTTATTATGTATCAAATTTGCATGCATTACAATCTGATGATCACACGGAGCCTTCTCTTATTCTTCTCAATTCCCCCATACAGATTTGGGAGACTCTCTCCATTGCTCCCCTTTCTTTCTAAGAGGAAAGCTTTATGGAATTTAATGGAATCAATGAACTACAACCCATTTTTTTTTTTTTTTTTTTTTTTTTTGCAGTTGATCCCAGCCAGAGCCCTCATCTTTCTTTTTACTATCCATTCTGAATTCCTCACATCTTCAATCATCTCTGCTGGTCTTTGTGCACAGTGTGTGACCCAAACCTTCATACCTGAAGGGACAGAACCTTTGATAGGCACACTGTTCTCTGTTTGGGGTTGTGGCACACACCCATTTACAATTACAAGGGAACAAGGGACTACTAGGGTGCTCCCATGAGGATCACCTGGGTTGCACAAATATTTCTTTGTTTCTATTGTGTAAAAGAGTCCTTACCCACTGCTTATTGGGATACATTATCCCTGACAATATGGCGATTTCTGTTTTTTCATACTTGCCCTTGGGTACAATGTGCCTTAACTTGTAGTTCACTGAGACTCTGGCTTTGTCTCTTGGTAGAAGTTTTTTCCTTTTAGGAATCAGAACCTCCAATTCTATAGAAACCAGAGTTGTGAAAAGGCGAATCCCACAGTGAATCACTGGGAGCTATGGTCAATGGAGACATTCCTGATTCCATATCTTGTACCCTGGATATATGTTGTATGTGGGGTTTTTTAGGAAGTGGGACACAGCACCATACTGAAGTCTCCAATATAATGAACTTCACGCTGACAGGTGGCACTCCCTCCTTTCAGAGGGCTTCCTCTGAGCTGGTCTCTCAGCTGCACCTTTAGAAGACTGTTCCAGCATTCCTGAAGGTGTTACCTATTGGATGATATAGCACGTGATATAACCAGCAGATTCCATTGTTTTGGGCCTATTGCCATAACTTTTTTGCTGACAAGTGGATCCCATAGTCAGATGCTATGTTGTGTGGTATTCCATGCCTGTAGATCAGGAATTCTGTAAACCATGCATACTTGGAGCTTGGTGGCGTGCACACACACACACACACACACACACACACACAGAGACACACTAAGTATCTGTCTCTTTGATAACAAACTACTGGGCTACTGACCAAAATAAAAGTGATGCAATATAGTCCACTTGCCACCAACTGGCCATTTGATCATATCAATGGGTAGTGCTACGTTGGTGGCTCAGCACTGGTGTTTGTTCTGATGGGTTTGGATATTCAGAAGGAGCCAGAGATAGATTGGCCTTGGTAAATGGGAATCTATGCTGTCAGGCCCTTACATAATCTCAATCTTTGCCACCAAAGTCACTCTTTTCTTGTGTCTATTGTGCCAATTTTGACAAAGTTTGGTTTCTATCAAACAGCTGACAGCATTTTGTCTGCTTGCTTTTTCAGTGACTTTTCCATGGCGGATGGTTTCTGCTTCGCATTAACATGTGATACAAAATCTTTACACTTTATGTCCACGCTGGTATGTCTATCTATATGCTTCTACCTCAGACACTTAGGGCAGAAGGGTAGGACCAAGGTAGCAGGGACTGACAAGGATCCTTCTAGAAACATTTGCTATTCGGGGGAAGTTTTCATTGATATGGTGACAAAGAAGAGATTATCGAATAGCCATGTGTACATAGCTAAATACTGGGATTCTGAAGGGGCTGGTGTAGCAGTGGAATCAGGTCTCCCCATGGAGCTTATATGATTTATAAGAAAAAGAATACAAAATACCAAATGTAAAATTAGATTTAAAATGTAATTATTTATTTAGTATGAGAAATAAGTCTCAACCAGTGAATGGGCCTGAAGAGCCAGATCCTTTTAATTCCAGGAATTTTTAATGCATTTGCAAAAATTCTTACATAAGCAAAAATGTTGGGGGCAGGGAGTATAGGAGAAATCTCTGTACCCTCCACTTAATTTTGCTGTGACCCCAAAACTGCTCTAAAAATTGTCTACTGAAAATATTTATTTTCTGATTTTAACCTGGCTGCTCTCCCCAGCTGGAAAACTCTGTAATTCTCTGTATCTCTCAAAACTCATAGAGCCCATGTAGGCCTCTGAAGGGCCTCAAGCCTCGGGCATCATTAGCTTCACAGCATCTACTCCTGAGTCGGTGAGACCAACTACAGACCAACTATAGCTTGAGCTGGTACCAATGGTATCTCATCCATTGGTTTTTAAGTAGTATTGTTCAGTGATTTTCCTTCCTCTTTGGAATTTTTTTTTCTGTTAACTTTCTTTATCTAGTCACCAGCTTTGGAGTTCTCCGAGGGTTGGGCCTAGTTCTACTTCTTATTCTATACTCTCTCATTAGACATTTATATTTCAGTTACCTGTTAATGCACATACAACCTACAAACTTTTATTTCCAGACCAGCGCATCCAAATGCTATCAAATCTACATACAAAGGCCAGAGTGATGTTTTAAAAAATGTAAATTTGATTAAATCACATCCCTGCTTAAGTTTGGTCAATGTTTCCCCTTTCTCAGAAGAAAAATAATAAATTATTCAGCAAAGTTTACAAAGCTGTGGATGGTCTGGTCCTCCCACTCAAGCCTCATCTCACAATATGTTTTTATTCCATCTACTTACGACGTAGAGTGATCCCTTACACACACCATGTGCTTTTCTGCCATGTCCTTCACAGGTGCCAGAACACGGTTTTCGCTATTCTCAGGTAACTTCTAATCATTCTCAATATTTCAGTTCAATCATCATCTGAGAAGGTTTCCCCAGACTGCCTTATTAGATGTTATTACCTGATCATCCATCCTTATAATGATGGCAGTTTTACACGTTCCATGGTTGTTGGCCATCTTTCCCACTGTATGGTAAGTTCTATCATAGTAAGAAAATTTTTACTTTTGTTATTCTTGAATTATCAGTGCCTAGCACCGTCCTTACCACCCAACACTCAATGTGTATTTATTAATGAATAGATGGAAAGTATGTAGTGTTGTTATTGATAATTTTTATGTACAAGCAAGGTATATTTAAAAGACTTGTTAGCTAGTATCTTGGTATTTAAAAGATCTTGCCTTGAAGGTAATTTTAAAAGGTTGTTTTTTTTTGTTTTTTTTGTTTTTTCCCCAGGAAAATAGGGCTTCTAAGGTTTAGTAAAATATGTTTGTGTATGTGTACAGAGTGGAATTCAGGGAGTAAACTGCATGAGCTAAATGTGTTACCTACCAATTTTCCTAATGGTAGTATTTGATCATAAATGTTGGTTGTCACTGTGGTCATCTAGTTAAATTTCTAAATGTATTTGCTATACACATATCAGGTTGATTAGAGATGATTTGCTGATCTGTTTTACTTTAGGTAAATAGATGTCTAGTGTTCCAAAACATGCAATTGAATTGATTTGGCAGACTGCTAAAAGAATACTTAACACATGTTTTCCCACCCAAGGGTATACAGTCTGAAGTCATAGCATCAGTCAAATTGGATTATTCATGCAAAGCACAGGAGAAGCTGGTTCTATATGGGCTAGACTGGTGTTAAATGCAAGACTTACAGGAAAGTGAAGGGTCAGAAAAGAAGTCAGTAAGAGAAGGATATGGGTTTGGTGTCTTCAACTATAGATTCCTATTATATTTTATAGAGTTTAATTACAACATCTCATCATTCTTTACAATAATACTGCAGAAAATATTTTTATCCCAATCTTACAAATGATGAAGTTGATGTTCAGTTATTAACTGGTGTTCAGGGACTATCTAAATAGGTGATATTCAGAAAATATTGGTGCCACACAATTCCTACACTTTGTCTTTTGTCTTTAAATGTCAAGGGAAGATTTCCTTCAACATTGAAGGTTATGGGAAACACTGCACTATGGTGTTCTCATTGTATCCATCCCTTTCTTCATCACATCATACTGTAATTGTCTTATCATTCATCTGCATATCACAGTTGAGTGTACATTTTCCAAGACTCAGATTGTATCTTCCCTGTTCATCATGTTATCCTTTATTGGAAGAACTTGGCTTTAAAAGACTGCTGAACAAATGAATGTCTAACAGCACTTGGCATGAAATAATTTAGTTGAAATAATTAGTTATATTTCTAAGCCCAAACCACACTTTGTCTTTCACATCATGTTTCTTAAAAGGTATCCTTATTATTATTCAGGTATGGTGAGGCCAACAGATCAGGAGATGATTGCCATTAAAGAGTTTATTAATTTATCACTCATAATTCCCAAGAGGAGGCAGCATAGAGAGTCACCAGGGTTGGCCAGGAGGCAGAAGATACAAGAGGAAATGTGAGCAAGGGTGTCTATTTTAGTTTTCGCAAGGAGTCAAGGCAAGGCAGGGTAAGCAGGCTTAGGATTGGTTAGTTTGAAAAAATTTTGCA
>NW_012099543.1:969024-971548 GCF_000951045.1 Mandrillus leucophaeus | reverse complement strand
CAGGTTGATTAGAGATGATTTGCTGATCTGTTTTACTTTAGGTAAATAGATGTCTAGTGTTCCAAAACATGCAATTGAATTGATTTGGCAGACTGCTAAAAGAATACTTAACACATGTTTTCCCACCCAAGGGTATACAGTCTGAAGTCATAGCATCAGTCAAATTGGATTATTCATGCAAAGCACAGGAGAAGCTGGTTCTATATGGGCTAGACTGGTGTTAAATGCAAGACTTACAGGAAAGTGAAGGGTCAGAAAAGAAGTCAGTAAGAGAAGGATATGGGTTTGGTGTCTTCAACTATAGATTCCTATTATATTTTATAGAGTTTAATTACAACATCTCATCATTCTTTACAATAATACTACAGAAAATATTTTTATCCCAATCTTACAAATGATGAAGTTGATGTTCAGTTATTAACTGGTGTTCAAGGACTATCTAAATAGGTGATATTCAGAAAATATTGGTGCCACACAATTCCTACACTTTGTCTTTTGTCTTTAAATGTCAAGGGAAGATTTCCTTCAACATTGAAGGTTATGGGAAACACTGCACTATGGTGTTCTCATTGTATCCATCCCTTTCTTCATCACATCATACTGTAATTGTCTTATCATTCATCTGCATATTACAGTTGAGTGTACATTTTCCAAGACTCAGATTGTATCTTCCCTGTTCATCATGTTATCCTTTATTGGAAGAACTTGGCTTTAAAAGACTGCTGAACAAATGAATGTCTAACAGCACTTGGCATGAAATAATTTAGTTGAAATAATTAGTTATATTTCTAAGCCCAAACCACACTTTGTCTTTCACATCATGTTTCTTAAAAGGTATCCTTATTATTATTCAGGTATGGTGAGGCCAACAGATCAGGAGATGATTGCCATTAAAGAGTTTATTAATTTATCACTCATAATTCCCAAGAGGAGGCAGCATAGAGAGTCACCAGGGTTGGCCAGGAGGCAGAAGATACAAGAGGAAATGTGAGCAAGGGTGTCTATTTTAGTTTTCGCAAGGAGTCAAGGCAAGGCAGGGTAAGCAGGCTTAGGATTGGTTAGTTTGAAAAAATTTTGCAGGCTCTGGCCCTAGAGTATGTCCATAGATGTTTGGTATATGGTTGTGGGGTGATTAGGCCAGGGAGATAGAGACTCTGCATGTATTAGTCCATTCTCATGCTGTTACAAGGACATAGCCGAGACTAGATAATTTATAAAGGAAAGAGGTTTAATTGACTCACAGTTCAGCATGGCTGGGGAAGGCTAAGAAAACTTACAGTCATGGTGGCTCACAAAGGGGAAGCAAGGCACCTTCTTCACAAGGCGGCAGGAAAGAGGAGTGTTAAGTGAAGGGAGAAGAGGCCCTTACAAAACCATCAGATCTCATGAAAACTCTCTCGCTATCATGAGAACAGCATTGGGGAAACTGCCCTCATGATTCAGTTACCTCTACGTGGTTTCTCCCTTGGCACATGGAGATTATGGAGATTACAATTCAAGATGAGATTTGGGTGGAGACACAAAGCGCAACCATATTACTGTGTTTGGGAGCTCTGTAACAGCCCAGTAAAGAAGGTGGTTGAAATATGGGCTTCAGATTGGGTGGTTTTCATAAGAAAGGTGCATTTGCAGGCAGGTTTTTTTTTTTTTCCTTGAGTTTATTCAATTTTTTTTTTTTTAGACAGAGTCTTGCTCTGTCACCCAGGCTATAGTGCAGTGGCACAATCTCAGCTCACTACAACTTCTGCCTCCTGGGTTCAAGCAGTTCTCTGACTCATCTTCCTGAGTAGCTGGGAATATAGGCCCCTGCCATGATGCCTGGCTAATTTTTGTGTTTTTAGTATAGACGGTGTTTCACCATCTTTGTCAGGCTGGTCTTGAACTCCTGACCTCGTGATCCAGCTGCCTCGGCCACCCAAAGTGCTGGGATTACAGGCGTGAGCCACTGTGCCCAGGCTATTTATTTTTAAATTGTTTTCTTTTGTCTTTATTTTTCAAATATAATGTTAATGAAACCATTTAAAAGGGCTTGATGAACATCATTCTATAAATATATTTTATGTATAAGTACACGCAATTAATTTATTCTTGTTTTCTTTTTCTCAGTTTTTACTGTAGTTTGTGGCTACATGTGAAGGTTTGTCATAGATCAACATGTGTCATAGAGATTTGTTGCACATATTATTACGTCATCCAGGTATTAAGCCCAGTACCAAATAGTTATCTTTTCTGCTCCTTTACCTCTTCCCACACTATCTCTACAAATTGGGTAGCCCTGAAAGGAGTAATCTTTCCAGAGTCAGTAAGGCCCAGATGTCAAAACATCAGAATAAGAAGACTTGCTTACTATACTGTGTCAAAAGTTAAGAGAAAAGAATGAGTGCTGAATTTAAGTACTGCATATGAAAAGCACTATAAAGCTGCTGTTATTCATATACTCGAGGATATACAAGAGGTCTTAGAGATGATATTCTATCTCACTATATTCTGAGAGTACCAAATTTAAGTATTTTCAGGAAAATTT
>NW_012099543.1:925068-968974 GCF_000951045.1 Mandrillus leucophaeus | reverse complement strand
ATTATTACGTCATCCAGGTATTAAGCCCAGTACCAAATAGTTATCTTTTCTGCTCCTTTACCTCTTCCCACACTATCTCTACAAATTGGGTAGCCCTGCAAGGAGTAATCTTTCCAGAGTCAGTAAGGCCCAGATGTCAAAACATCAGAATAAGAAGACTTGCTTACTATACTGTGTCAAAAGTTAAGAGAAAAGAATGAGTGCTGAATTTAAGTACTGCATATGAAAAGCACTATAAAGCTGCTGTTATTCATATACTCGAGGATATACAAGAGGTCTTAGAGATGATATTCTATCTCACTATATTCTGAGAGTACCAAATTTAAGTATTTTCAGGAAAATTTATTTTCTCCTCTGACCTTATAATATACTTCAATGTATCACAACAACATCTTACATCAATTTATTGTATTTTGGATAAAGTTTGTATCTAGGTGGGAAACTAAATACTAACCCTGCTGTAAGTGAAGAGTGGATAGGCAGAGGTTAGGATCTGGGGAAGTTGGGATTGGCTAGTATTCTAAGAAAGGATAATGTTCATTCAAAAGAAGTGCTCTGTCATACTTCTTGCCATGAGGGTCATTGATGAAACAATAAATGATTAAAAGACATGTATTAAAGAATAAAATGTCAATAAATACTAACAGCAACAGATTATGTTGGCCTTTTTTCATGACTTCTGTTCTCAGTAAAAATATTATTGTCACTAAGCAAATATTTTAATGGCTCTCATGATCTGAGCAATCACTGAGCTCCCTAAAAAATTTAAGTAATGTTTTCCTCTTTATCCAGAAAAATCTTTCACTCTTTTTCTTTCTTTTATATTTAGGTGAAATGTATGTATTTGTGTGAGTGCATGCATGCACAAATTTGTGTGCACTTGGTGAATGAGGCAAACCCTATTGCCCCAATTTGTATTTTTCACTTGTTTCTTGAATTTCAGAGTGAAATATGCTGAACTGATTTGTTTACCATTTTTAATATTTTGAAAAATGAATTTGAGATGGGAACTTGCAGGGAAGAATTTTAGTCTGACACAGTCGGAAATGTTTAAACACTCAACACAATGAAGTTCACCATAGAAAATCTGACAAATCTTTTACATTAGTAGCAATGTGAGACTCTACTGAAATTACCAAACAGGCAGCAAATGCCGTAATAAAAGCACAGTTTCTGGAAATTGTGGGGAGAAAGCCGGTAGCCACTCTTAGAGAATTATATCTCTAATTGTGTATTCCTACCTCAAAGGAGAGCCTGATTGTAACAGTGTGTTCCTTATTGTAGTTTATCCATTTAGTTTGCGAATAGCCGTGTTAGATAAGAATTGTGCTTAAGGCTTGGAGTGCCGTGTTTTTTGTTGTAAAAGAAAAAAGAAGAACATAAAGAACCTCTTTTAGCAATTTAGTTCCATGTCTTTGAGTTAGATGGCACATGATGAATGTTTGATTTGTTTTCACAGATAGTGGCCTAAAAAGCAAATCAAAGAATGATTTCCCAACAAGAAAAAAAAGAGGAAAGAAAAACATGAGTCTTTTTGGTATTTTTGTTGCACATAAGCAAGGATTTTTCTGAAAGCCAATGAAATCACAAAAGTACCATCCCAAGCACTGTCAATGTCTTAAGTTGAAAATAGGAAAGCATATAGCCAGCAAAAACTCACTTTTAAAAACATTGTAACCATATAAAAGGTCTGGAAATATCTACTTAAAATCTGATGCATCTCAGATACATTAATTCATTACTTACTTAAATATTTAGTGAAAGATTACTACGCACCATGTGTTGTTCTGAGATACACAGTGAACACAGAAAGAACACATGCTCCACAGGCATACATTTAAAAGCATTTCTCTCTTTGGATAATTACTTACTAGTCAGCTCTAGAATGAAGCCATTTGTAATGTTAGTATTTACTTCTTTGTAGTGCCTTTTTCTTAGGTGGATTTGTGTGTGTGTGTGTGTATGTGTGTGTGTACTTTTGTGTGTATGAGAGAGAATATATGGGTGTGTCTGGCCAGGAGAAAGTAAAGATTTTTATTTAATAACTACAGATTTTGTAGCTACATATATTTAAAGAATAAAAGTCATAAGTGAGGATAAAATATATTTTAAATAACGGCTGGCTCAGTAAAAACTACATCTTCTTCTCCTTGTTAGATCTGATACTTTCCATGCTCTGTTTTCATGATTCTGTGTCTTCTATATTGCAGTCGATCTCAAACATGATTGTCTAGCACAAGCACCTGTGGAGATTTAAAAATTACTGATCTTGAGTCCAAAACTCTCCCCATCCTGATAATTTGATTTAATTAGTCTGAAGTGAAAGCTGGCATGAGGAATTATAAAAGTTCCACTCATAAATCTCATATTTCACGAAGGTTTATATCCACCTCTCAAAAACAGCAACTCTCAAAATGTGGTCCCTGCAGCTTCAACATCACTTGGGTATTCATCAGAAATGCAAATTCCGACCTGCACAGAGACTCATGCCTGTAATGCCAGCATTTGGGGAAGCCAAGGCAGGAGGATCACTTGAGCCCAGGAGTTTGAGAGCAGCTTGGACAATATGGTGAAACTGTGTCTCTACAAAAAGTACAAAAGAGCCGGGTGAGGTGGTGTGCCTGTGGTCCCAGCTGTCAGGAGGCTGAAGTGGGAGGATCACTTGAGCACTGGAGGCCAAGGCTCCTGAGGCTACACTGGGTCCTGGGTCAAGCCACCGCACTCTAGCATAAGCTGTACAACAGCATGGGCAGCAGAGGGAGACCCTCGAAAAAAATTTTTAAAAAATGCTAATTCTCATGTCTCACCCTAGACCTACAAAATCAGAAACTCTAAGGATAGGGACTGTACTCTCCATTTTTCAAGCTCTCTGGATGATTCTGGAGAATGTGAATGTTCCAGCATTGTGGTAAGACTGAAAATTCTATTTGCAATCCTAATCAAGTCCCAGGTGATACTGATTCTACCTGTGCGAACTACTATGAGAAATGCTACGAGAACTACTGCCTCATCCCAACACCCATCTTATTATTTCATGATACATCTGCTCACACTTGATGGAAAAGATTATTTGAGAAAAAAATGTAACATCTGAATATCTGACAGATTGAGCTAATACAGAAAATCAATACTTTATTCTTAATGATATGTTCTTATCTGATGGTTTACTAGATTGGGGGTGGGTAGGTAGGTTTAGAGTAGAGATCAAGTTTAAATTTATCTCCTACTAGCACAGATATTTGATTTGGAATATAGTTTGATTTAGTTGTTAGTCTCTTGCAGGCAGGAATAAATATTCAAGTATTGGAGCCACAGAAAATGCACCTGACTCACAGCCAGCTTTTGTGTTTGGCTTCAAGGTAACTCCCAAACTTTGCCAGACCTACTGACCACCTGTGAAATATTTGATCAATCTGCTGATCCAGCTGTGATTTCTCTGTGCTATAAATTCCAGCTCTCCTATGAGAAGATAGAGGGTGTTCAGCAGGATGACAGTCTGATATGGGCCAAGTCAGCAGGAGAGAGTTGACTCAGGTTTGGTTGGCACAAACAACTCAATTTTCCCTATTTTCTGGACAACCAAAGCACACATTTTAGTACTACCTTATATAAGTTCATGGTATAATAAGGTCCCTTTGTTCATGTGAAACCAGGTCAGATTGCTGGCTTAATTGACTCACAGAAAATGTCTTAGCCTAATAAGCCACAATTAGTTTCCATTTTCTACTTCCTAGCATCTGGCTTCTTTAGGAGTACACATCTGCAGAATTTGACAGTACCTTCTTTTTGTCCAGAAAAGGTCACATGACTTTTCATTTGTCTCACAGACTGTGGAACTAAAAATGAGGCAAAGAGAGAATTTATGATAGGCTTCTAATATCAATTAAGAAAAATGATAGAGTTCTGGTATCAGTTAAGAAAAAATAGCCACAACTTAAAAAAAATAGAAACTCAAAGAATTGTAGTGAAGTAAATAATCATAGACATCAGCCAGCCCAGGGAATATAAAACAGGTCTGATCATCAGAATCACTCAGGAGATATAAATATAGAGATACTAGGACCCATCTAGAGATTTTTCTTTGGGTGGGACTGGAATGGGGGCCAACTGATTCTGATAATTTTCTTAAACCTCTCTATCCCCTGCTATCTCACTACCACTTTGTGATACACTGACTTAGAGCAGCCTTCTCTAAAGACTGAGTAATTTTTTCTTAAAAAACAAACAAATAAACAAACAAAAAACAATTTTTAAATATCACACTCAAATGGTCTCTTAAACAGATAATTCTGGATAAAGAAAAGTTAATCAATGAATTCCTATGAGTCTTTGATCCTAGTCCTGTCTCAGCCACTGACTAGCTATATGACTTGCTTTAACACGTATTTTAACTCAGAGTTCTCTCTAGTAAAATAGTAATACTAATTCCATAAAATCAATGCAGGGATAAGATGAGATAAAGAAGATCACAATATTTTGAAAATAGTAAAGCACAATATACATTTTAGATATTTATTATTAGTAGCAGCAGTATAAAATAACATTTACTAAGCTTGAAGGATGAGATTCATATTACTTATGTTGTGAGATATTAAAAAATGATTTTAGGAATCTTGATTTAGGGCAGTGCAGAAATCAAATTTATATGAAACAGAAGATGAAACACAGCACATATCTGGCTAACCAGAGTTGGTACATAAATATGTGATTGCTTATTAATTCAATAAATATGTATATTAAGCTCCTATTTTGTACCAAGCATATGCTGAAATTACCAATTCTTGACAAAACAAGTTTTGACATTTGCCATTCATTAGTAAAGGAACAACTGAAAACTTGACTAAAAACTTCTGTTGGACTCATGCTTTTTAAAGCAGAAATTTCAAATCGATTAGCATGACATATAAGGAACTTAATAATATGGGTTCCACTTACTTCAAATGTCATTTATAGGATATGCTCAAGACATAGTGACTTTTTGTCTTTAAATTGGATAAGGCATCCCTTCAAGATTTTGATCATTTGCATAAAGAAAAGTAATGTTGCTGGAAAGAAAATTACTATTAATTTCTCTACAAAGATATGTCAAACTTTGGTTTTAGGTTCTAGGAAAACAACATGTTTCCTGGAGATGGACTTTAAGTTTGAGGATCCTTCGGGACAGCTCCTGAACTCTGCTAATCAACTGGGAAAGGAAGTCAAGGCCAGGCCACGCTTACACCCAACTCCAGTACAAACTTCCCTCTGAAGGCTTTTTACTAGGGAGAGCTTGTCTTCCCATAAGCCCCTATTGATATTGTTATTATAGCAAATACAATATTGTTTAATATTGTCTTTTCACATTTCTCCTGTTTTTTAACCTTAAGTTCAAAGGCAGGATCTCATGTAATCATTTTTCTGTCACAAATACTGATTGCTATCCTTAGCACACAAATACTGATTGCTATCCTTAGCACACAGTAAGTACTAAATATATATGTGAGAAAGAAACAAAAAAAAAAGAATAAAAGAAAGGAAAGAAAACAGACTTAGCTTATAGCCAAATACCCACTTGTAACTTACATTATGGATTTTGTAACAGTTAACCAGGTGTGCTAAATGATGAGACTATGAAAACAAAATGTGTTCAGAGGTAAACAGACGTTTCTTTAGATAATTAAAAAGAAAAAAAAAAGGTGAAGTCAAGTGCCACACTACGTTTGAGGTCAGCATTGCCGGTTCCTTGGGCAGGCAGCCAAAGAGGAACAGGGAATTGGGAGCGGCTCTGCTGGCCTCCAGGTGTGTTTATACCCATTAAAATTATTGCACTGACAGCACACAGGAGAGATAGCCAAACCAGGAGAAGTTTCTGAATCTAGTCCTAGGAATATCTAAGAGAAAATATGTGGGCACTGATTCTAGGAGATAATAGATGGAAAATGCTAGTAGATGCTTCAAGTTTCCTTAGTCGGAACAATGGAAAGTTTGTTTGGAAACCAAGCATCACTGGAGGTTGTCCTTCCACCAGATGGTTTGTTTATGTCAAGGAATTTGAGTTGCTGAGATATTCAAGGCTTTTCCCCAGCATGACCATTCTTCTAGCATCATGCTGAAATCAAATTGAAAATGAAGTTGTCTTTAGA
The DNA here is from genome assembly GCF_000951045.1 of Mandrillus leucophaeus. NCBI lineage: Eukaryota > Metazoa > Chordata > Mammalia > Primates > Cercopithecidae > Mandrillus > Mandrillus leucophaeus. The sequence goes on along the minus strand of NW_012099543.1, from coordinate 962,852 downwards.
AAAGGTTACAACGGAGTTTTTTTCTTGCAATTCATATTCCATTGTTATCTTCAAAACAACTTCAGTCCAGAGGTCGCTGTTGCTCAGCTGGTGGCTGTGCTGGTGGCTGTTCACCTGCTGTAAAAAAAAGTAAAGATCTATTATCTTTAGTAACACATATCACTACTAGCAAAACCTTGCTGCTACTACATAGATATATGCAGCAAACTACATTGGAGGGTCGTGCAATATTTATTTCTGAAACAAATATGTATTAACAACATATTTTGTCTCAGGTATTATTCTATGACCTTAATGTGTAGCTGTGAACCAGATAGAAGTAGTACCTATATTTATGAGGTATAAATTTACATACTCATGGCATAGATAGACCATAAATAGATAATTGTAAGAGAATAAGACAGGCTACCTTCACAGCAAATGACATCCTAGGCAACTTTTGATAGTGTAGTCATTCAGAGTACCTCTGAAAGAAGAGAAAAAAGGAATTGAACTGAGACCTGAATAATAAGAAGGTATCAACTATGCAATGACCTGCATGATCTGCATAGAGGGAACATCAAGTACAAAGTTCCTGAGGCAGGAACAAGTTGTACCTGTTGAGATGACAGGACCTGAGGCAGGAACAAGTTGTACCTGTTGAGGAAGGTGGAGAAAGGTGCAATGGAAGAGGACGAAGTAGGGCCTTTGTAGATAGATATAAAAATGTGGATCTTTTTTTTTTTTTTTTTATGCAAGAGGAGGTTTTGGAAAATTTTAAGCAAAGTAATGGTATAAAAATTTTGTGTCAGTGAATTTCACTTTGCCTGCAAGAATAAATGAAAATTAGTTGTTGCTAACAGGGAACAGAGAATGTTTCCTGGTGGAAGGATTTCGAATTGCATTTTAAAGAATGTGTAAGGTTTCAGAAGATGAATAAAAAGGAGAAAAGGCCCTTCAACTTTGAAGATATCTTAAAGCAAAACAACAAATTATGCGGGTGCATAGATGTGTAATATGAGTGGGATATATACATCAGAAGTGGTCACAAAAAATGTGGGCTTAAGTAATATAAAACTACTTACAAATATTCAGTCCTTGCAATGTACCAGGCATTGGGTATACCTGTTTACTTTGATTGACTGCCAATCCGCTGTGTTTTCTGAGTATGTTTATTCTTTCATTTCCTAAATATTTTATCTCTCTTCAAGCCTCAGACTTTTAACACATTGTTTCCCCTCTCACTTATAACTGATTCTTATACTAATAAGAAAATAGAAGCAATCAGAAGTAAAATTAATTTTACTTCTCCCACCAGATCTACTAATGTTCTTCCACTTACCTGTCCATGTTCTATATTAAAAAAAAAAAAATTAAGCTCAGGGGTATACATGCAGATTTGTTATATAGGAAACTTATGTCATGGGGGTTTGTTTTATAGATTATTTCATCACCCAGGTGGCAAGCCTGGTACTCGTTAGTTATTTCTTCTGCTCTTCTAGATCTTCCCATTCTAGATCTTCCCATCATCCACCTTCAGGTAGGTCCTAGTGTCTATTTTTCCCCTCTATGTGTCCGTATGTTCTCATCATTTAGCTCCCACTTACAACTGAGAACATGCAGTATTTGGTTTTCTGTTTCTACACTAGTTTGCTAGGGACAATGGCTATCCGTGTTCATGCAAAGGACATAATCTCATCCTTTTTTATGGCTGCATAGTGTTGCATGGTGTATTTGTATCAGATATGCTTTATCCAGTCTACCGTTGATGAGCATTTGAATTGATTCCACTCACTATTGTGAATAATGTTTCAGTGAACATACACATGCATGTGTCTTTATGACAGAATGATATATTCCTTTGGATATACACAGTAATGGGATTGCTGAGTAGAATGGTATTTCTGTTTTTAGGTCTTTGAGGAATTGCCACACTGTCTTCCATAATTGTTGAACTAATTTACACTGTCACCAACAGTGTATAAGCATTCCTTTTTCTCCACAACCTTGCCAGCATCTGTTATTTTTTGACTTTTTAATAGTAGCCATTCTGACTGGTATGAGATGGTGTCTCACTGTGGTTTTTATTTGCATTTCTCCAGTGATCAGTTATGTTGAGCTTTTTTATATGCTTGTTGGAAGTATGTGTCTTCTTTTGAAACGTGTCTGTTCATGTCCTTTGCCCCTATTTTAATGGGGCCTTTTTTGTTTTAAATTTATGTTCCTTATAGATGCTGGATATTACACCTTTGTCAGATGCATAGTTGAAAAAAATTTTCTCTCATTCTGTAGGTTGTCTGTTACACGGTTGATAGTTTCTTTTGCTGTGCAAAACTCTTTAGTTTAATTAGATCTCTTCTGATAATTTTTGCTATTGCTGCAATTGTTTTTGACATCTGCATCATAAAATATTTGTCCATTCCTATGTCTAGAATTGTATTACGTAGGTTATCTTCCAGAGTTTTCATCGTTTGGGATTTTACATTTGAGTCGTCAATCTATCTTGAGTTGATTTTTGTATACGGTGTAAGGAAGAAGTTTAGTTTCAATCCTCTGCATATGGCTAGCCAGTTGTTTCAGCCCCATTTACTGAATAGGAAATCCTGGCCTCATTGCTTATTTTTGTCAGCATTGTCGAAGATTTGATAGTTGCAGGTGTGCAGACTTATTTCTGGGCTGTATATTCTGTTCCATTAGTTTATGTGTCTGTTTTAATATCATTGCCATGCTGTTTTGATTACTGTAGCCCTGTAGTATTCTTTGAAGTTGGGTAACATGATGCCTCCAGCCTTGTTCTTTTAGGTTAGTATTGCCTTAGCTATTTGGACTTTTTGGTTCCATATGAATTTTAAAATAGGTTTTTTCTAGTTCTGTGAAGAATGTCATGGTAGTTTGATAGGAATAGCACTGAATCTATAAATTGCTTTAGGCAGTATGGCCATTTTAACAATTTTGATTCTACCTATCCATGGACATGGAATGTTTTTCTATTTGTTTGTGTCATCTCTGATTTCTTTGAGCAGTGTTTTGTCCTTCTCATTGTAAAGCGCTTTCCACCCCCACCCCGATTAACTGTATTCCTAGGTATTTTATTCCTTTTGTGGCAATTGTGAATGGGACTGCATTTCTGATTTGGCTCTTGCCTTTTATCTTGTTGACGTATAGGAATGTTAGTGATTTTCATACATTGATTTCTTATCCTGAGATTTTGCTGAAGGGGTTTATCAACTTAAGGAGGCTTTGGGCTGAGGCTATGGGTTTTTCTAGGTATAGGATCATGTCTTCTGCAAACAAGAATAGCTTGACTTCCTCTCTTCCTATTTGGATGCCTTTTATTACTTTCTCTTGCCTAACTGCTCTGTCCAGGACTTCCAATACTATGTTGAAGAGGAATGGTGAGAGAGGGCATCCTTGTCTTATGCTGGTTTTCAATGGGAATGTTTCCAGCTTTTGCTCAGTCAGCATGATGTTGACTGTGTGTTTGTCATAGATGGCTCGTATTACTTTGAGGTATTTTCCTTCAATACCTAGTTTGCTGAGATTCCTTATCATGAAAGGGAGTTGAATTTTAGACAAAGGCTTTTCTGCATCTATTGAGAATATCATGTGGTTATTTCTTTATTACTGTTTATGTAATGAATCACATTTATTGATTCTAATATGTTGAACCAACCTTGCATCCCAGGGATGGATAAGCTTTTTGTTGTACTTCTGGATTCTGTTTGCAAATATTTTACTGTGGATTTTTGCATCAATGTTCATACAAGATATTGGCCTGAAGTTTTATGTTTTTGTTGTGTCTCTGCCAAGTTTTGATATCAGGATGACACTGGCTTCATAGAATGTGTTAAGGAGGAGTTTCTCCTCCTCAAATTTTTGGAATAGTTTCAGTAGAAATGGTACTAACTCTTTTTTGTATTTCTTGTAGAATTCGGCTGTGAATCCATCTGGTCCTAGGCTTTTTAAAAAACTTGATTTGTTACCGATTCAATTCTAGAACCCATTATTGGTCTGTTTAGGAATTCAATTTCTTCCTGGTGGAGTCTTGGGAGGGTGTATGTGTCTAGGAATTTATCCATTTCCTCTAGATTTTCTAGTTTGTGCGCATAGAGGTGTTCATAACATATTCTGATGGTTATTCATGTTTCTGTGTGGTCAGTGTCTGTTCTCACATTGATATAAATACCTGAGATTAGTAATTTATAATGAAAAGAGGTTTAATTGGCTAAAAGTTCCATAAGCTATACAGAAAGCATGATGCTGGCCTCTGCTCAGCTTCTGGGGAGGTCTCAGGAAACTTCATAATCATGGTGGAAGACAAAGAGGGAGCAAGGCATCTCACATGGTGGGAGCAATAACGAGAGGGGCAGGGGCTGAGAATGGTGCCACATACTTTTAAATTGCCAGATGTCATGAGAACTCACTAACCATTGCAAGGATAGTACCAAGGAGATGGTGGTAAACCATTCATGAGAAATACACCCCTATGATACAATCACCTCCTACCAGGCCTTACGTCCCCCATTAGGGATTACAATTTGATGTGAGATTTGGTGGGGACATAGATCCAAACCGTATCAATGGCCATGTCCTAATCTAATGGCAACTTTTCCACTTGTGCCCTAGATTTCATCCTCTTTTATTTTCAAGGACTTGCTCCAGTAATTATTTATTATCTTAATTCATTATCAATGATTGCTTCTATAGTCTATCGTTTTCTTTATTATCAACCCATGGAGTAAGCCATTCAATTAAACAACAAACAAAAACGACCTGGACCACTGAACTCCTAGGTTATACTCCATTGTTCTGCCTTTCTTTGCAGCAAAGAGTAAGGAAGTTCTCTCAGATCCCACTGGTTCTATTTGTTCTTGAAACCACATCAATCAGATTTTTATCACCACTCTTTTGAAACCACCCACAGTCACACATGATCTCTCTGTGGCAAAGAAAGCACACAATCAATTCTCTTACTCAACCTTTCAATAACATTTAACACAGTCAGTAACTCTTTCTCCAAAGCTTTTTGTTCAATTGGCTTCTAAGACTGCACTCTAACCTAGTTTCCCTGAAGGCTCGTTGGTTACTGCTTTTAACTCTCTCAAGTTGAGGTCTCATGGTTTCCTAAACTCTTGGAATGTTATAAGCCTCAGTCCTTGTATCTCTTTTGCTTTATCTACACTCACTCACTAGGTAATATTATTTTTATCTATGACTTGAATGCCATATATATGCTAATAGATCTCAAACTTACATATCAAGCACCCTACCCTATTCTAAAATTCATCTGGCCTTCTCACCACTTTAGGAATCCTACACACCTCTCATCATTTCTCCTAGTTTTGAAATCAGGTATCACAAACATAGTATTTCCACCTCAAAGCTGACTCCAATCCTACCCCATCACCAGGATTTCACATATAGGAAATTTATCATACTATTTACATATTACTTTCCTGATGGTACTAATATGTTATTTGCCTTAATCATACTGTTTCTTTCCTAGCTGTATAGTGAAGTTCTCCAGAGTTTATATGGAAAACATAACAGCATCACTTTTTACAGTTAATAGAATTTGTGCTTGTGTATTATTTGTATTTTAAAAATATCTCAGTTTTGATTGGAAAATGGAAGCCTGGCATTTCCTCAAAGGTTAACCGTAGAATTACTATATGATCAGCAACCCTACTCCTAGCTTTCTACCCAAAATAAATGAAGACATGTGTAAAAACAAAAACGTGTGCGCAAATGTTTATAGCAGCATTATTTGTAATAGATAAAAAGTGGAAACAATGCAAATGTCTATCAAATGATGAAAGGATAAATAAAATGTAGTATATCCACACAATGAAATATAACCTTAAAACATTTTAAGTGATAAAAGCTAGTCGCAAAAACCACGTATTGTTTAACTCAACTTATACAAAATATCCAGATATCCAGAATAGGCAAATTTGTAAAGACAAAAAGTAGACTAGTGGTTTCCTGAGGTTCATAGACAGATGAGGAATGATTGGAAAAGAATACACATTTATTTTGGAGGTGATGAAAATATTCTAAAATTAAGTGTAATGATTGTACAACTCTGAATATTAACAAACCATTGACTGTATACTTAAAAAAAAAAACTTTCAAGTTCAGAGGTGCAAGTGCAGGTTTGTTATACATAGGTAAACTTGTGTCATGGGGGTTTATTGTAAAGGAAAACTAACAAATTGGAACTAGGCTTAATATCTGAGTGAGGAAATAATCTGTATACTTGAAGCAGGTGAATTTTATGGTATGTGAATCACATCCCAATGAAGGGCTTTTTATTTCTTTTTGGTCCCTCACTCCCTCCCTCCCTTCCTTCCTTCCTTCCTTTTTTTTTTTTTTTTTTTTGATGGAGTCTTGCTCTGTTACCCAGGCTGGAGTGTAGTGGTGCGATCTCGGCTCACTGCAACCGCTGCCTCCCGGGTTCAAGCAATTCCCCTACCTCAGCCTCCCTAGTAGCTGGGATTACAGACGCCTGCCAACATGCCTGGCTAATTTTTTTGTATTTTAGTAGAGATGGTGTTTCACCATGTTGGCCAGGCTGGTCTCGAACTCCTGATCTCAGTTGATACGACCCCCTCCACCTCCCAAAGTGCTGGGATTACAGGCATGAGCCACCGCACCTGGCCTTCAGTTTTGATTTCTAAAGCAGTAGATAGATATAGCTCATTTAAATAAAAGTTCTTCGAGGTTCTCGATAATTTTTAAGAGTTTAACTGTTGAAAGTTTAAGAACCTCTTTCCTAATATAAACAAGAATCTCCTAATTGGTCTTGATGTTTTTATTCTAATTCCCTGATAGTCTACCCTTAATAATGATTAAACAAAGCTATCATTTAAAAATGTATGTTGGATTATATCATTCTCCTACTTAAAAGCCTTTCAAAATCTATTAGTTAGTATAAATCTTATAGCCCTCATCATGGCCTTATTGTCTTTATCAATAGTCGTGTTCTGCCACACTGTCATTCTTACTGTGTCACAAACATGTCAAGCATGGTTTCACATCCAGATCTGAGAATTTCTGTTTTCATCTCAAGGTATTTACCTGAGTCACCTCCTTACTTTATTTAGTTAACAGCTCAAATATCACTTCCTCTTATAGTCCTTTTACTGACATATTTCCCCCTATAGAACCCTTTATTTCTCTGTATCCCCTTTCTCTTTGCTGAACTACTCTGCTCATGGACAGAGCAGATCATAATTACCAAATAAACTCATACCTACTCAGCATCCCTTGACCGATGATTGATAAAAGTTGATATTGAAAGTATTCCAGCTCCTGTGATCCCAATATGGTACTGCTCTTGAGACATAATGTTCTTCACTGACACCTAGAGTTCTCTAGAGGGATTAAGCTCTAGTTTTCCACAGTAGTAAACTACCCAATAGCACACACTGTATTGGTAGATTTCCTTTTGCAGTCTCATTTCCCTAGTTGCTTAAGAGTATTTCCTTCTCACATTAAAATATTTGTTTCTTAGTTACCAGATTTGACAGTGTGTTTATTATATTTATTTCTATTTACTACTATATATTTTCTCCCAAACCACTAAAATGTAAATGCTAAGAAGATAAGGATCTTGTTTTTCCCATTGCGTTCACCGTGCCTGGTACAATGCCTTGTGTAAAGTTGGCACCTAGTAAATATTTATTGAATGTAAGAATAAGTGATTAGATTTATTACTTAAAATGATCCTGTGCTGTAGGTGCTATTGTTTCATTTCTCTGTCACATATGGCGAAAGTAAGATTTCAAAAGGGTCACTAAATTATCTAGTGTTGCACAGTATGTGGAGAAGTGTCTCTACACTGCCCATGTGATATCAGAGTCCATACTATTAACAAAATTCATAAAAGTGAAAATTCAGCTTTCAGATCTAAAATAAATAATTAGAACACAATTAGCAACAAGTGACCTTATAGAGAACATCTTAATATTCTTAGATTCTTCATGATTAAGCTAGGAATTAAGTAAGGTAAATCTTCAAAAATTAAACTAACGGAAAAGTGAAATAAAAACCCATTAGTATATATTCTTATGAAGATCTGAGCTCCTCCCCTTCTAAGTTTTGTTTTTTTTTGTATTTGGCTCACATGCCTGTTCTACTCCTAGATGATTGCTGTGGTCACTTTTATCATCAGAAAACTTTATGCAACTTACGTTTCTCTGATTTACTTAGCCAAGGGTCAAATCCACTTCTGTTATTTTAAACTACCTCCTTGCTCTGAGCATTAGGTTTTAAACTTCAGAGTAAATCCACAATCTCATAGATCTCTGCCATTCTTCATCTAATATACAGGAGAGCAACCTATAAACTTTCCCAGGAGAATAGCCAGCACTGTCCTCAATAGGTGGCCATTTGATGGAATTACCCAAATGTAGCAGTTGGTGATCTCTGTTTCCTATTCAGTAATCAGACACCTACAGTATTCTATGACATCAGAACAGAAAGAACAAAAAGGGAAAATTATGGGTGTCTAGTGTTTTTTGATTATTGTTTCTTTATTTTCTTCAAATCTTAATAGACAATTCATAATCTCATTTGGCAGATGGAAGAAAATTGAAGCATTAGCAGCCCTAAATTATTTTATTTATTATAATTTTGTCTATTAGTGAAGGAAAAGACAAGTGACTTTAACTTCTTTATTGCCTAACTTAAAGAATTTGTGAGTCAAATTCTTTAACAAATTATCTTAGAACAGGCCAAAAATATAGATATTCTGTCATAGGTTTTTAAATGATAAATAGGATGAGGACTCATCAAAAAATTCAAAACAAAGCGGGGATCTGGTATTCAAGAATATAACAGTAGGAACAAGTAAAAGAGAAAGAAAGGGTAAATCAGATGAAGAGACAGCAGACAAAGCCAGTTATATGACTCAAAAGTTTTTGCCGGAGAATCACTATTTTAATATTTATAAATTCTATAGCTTTACCAAAATTATTGAATAAAAGTCTTACTGAAAGACCAGTTTTATAGAAAATTAAAAGCAAGGAAATTTCATATAAAACTTAATTTGATTCTGCTTTACTACAATCTCATGGCTTGAAAAATATATCTTCATTGCCAGCAATACAATGAATTCCTTCAAGAATGAAAGGTTCACAAACACCATTTATTGTGTTGACTTCAAGTTCTTAAAGATACAGTCCTCATCTTCATTCATCATTTTATCTCCAGCATCTAGCAAAGTCAGACAATTGAGTTATTATGTACATTTACACAAGATATATATATACACACACGTACAGTGTGATTTGTGTTACTTATCGTGACATAGGTAATCTTACAGCTTTATAAAATGGTGTTAAAAATTAGCAACTTACATGGCTGTTAACTTATTTTGTTCAAATTCATACTGCCATGGCGTTATGAATACATGGCAGAAAAAAGAGGGAAGAGATCTGATGTCATCCTTTTCCACATGACTACCAAAGAGGACTAGAAATGGCCATGCGGGGTTGGAAGAAATGCTTCAGAGACTCCTCTTAGGTGAAAAGGCAATAGGTTTGATGGAAGAAGTCAAGTATGAAACAAAGGAGGTATTTCTTACCTCTCTTCCCCTCACAAAGAGCTTCCAAACTTGAAGGGATTTGGCTCATGCCAGGAATGAAGAATTTCACAAAGAATAAGCTGATAGAATAAAAATGTTATCATGGGTTCAGATGGGTTCAGTCTTTTATTTTTTCCACTCCCTTGAAGGAAATAATGGGTAGCATTTCACGGATTTTTTTTTTTTTTTTTTTTTTGGCAGAGTCTTGCTCTGTCGCCCAGGCTGGAGTGCAGTGGCGCGATCTCAGCTCACTGCAAGCTCTGCCTCCTGGGTTCACGCCATTCTCCTGCCTCAGCCTCCCAAGTAGCTGGGACTACAGGACGCCTGCCACCTCGCCCGGCTAATTTTTTTGTATTTCTAGTAGAGACGAGGTTTCACTGTGTTTTCCAGGATGGTCTCGATCTCCTGTCCTCGTGATCCACCCAACTCGGCCTCCCAAAGTGCTGGGATTACAGGCGTGAGCCACCACGTCCGGCTCTGCATTTTATGATTTTTAATAGTTGTCCTCCTCATTGCTAGGATCATCATGCTGCATATCCTGGCCAACATTCCCAGTTCTGAACTCAGCAGAAACTTTTAGTTTGAGGTAAATTTAAGGCAATTGAAGGACAAAAGAACATAAAAGCAGAGTATATGTATCTTAGAGCCTCACCTGGTAATAAATGTACTTTTATATATAACTTTACACATGAGGAGTAATCCAGGAGAACAAAAATCAGTCTAGAGAAAATGTCCTTTTACTTTTTCCTACCTTCCTTGCTTCCTATAGTATTATATTATTATGGATTAACATGAAGAAAATATTGGGAAATATGGAGATGAGCTTTTTATTCATAAGTTCATTAATTTGCCATCTAGGAACTACATATAAATTCAATTAGAAACTTTTGGATTTAAATATTATTAGTAGTGTTGTTTCTATAGATTTAGAGTTCCAAATTCTCATAACCAAAAATAGCAAGAATAAAGTCGTCATCATAAACCCAGTCTACTAAGGTATTCCTAGACACTCAGCTTCCTGTCTTTGATCAGCAACACTGCAAAGACAGGAACAGGGAAAAGAAGCCTCCTTTTTTTTTTTTTCCGTCTTTTCTAAAGGAATTACTGTACTGAAATGTCCAGAGCTTAGAGAGTACTATCACACTGTTTTTGGCTTGAGGATTTTGGCTTGAAATCCTTTCATTAGATGAGACAAATCGGATTTTATTGAGCCCTAGGGAGTTAGAGGGTTCTCTGAGCCAGACAGGAATGTCATATGTTAAGAGGCTATACATTGCAATTTAGCTACACAAATGAGCATGATTTGATAGGCTTAGAAATAAAAAGAAAGGTGATATAGGTGACCACAATTATAAAAATAATTTATAGTACCAAGAGTTTTATTTTTCTTAATACCATAAATGGCTCTTGTTATTTAATGTTATATTTTTATATGTTTAGAAAAACAAATGAAAACTTTTTGTTCTTTTGTAACTAGCTGGGACTCATCAATCTTTTAAAATCTTGACAAAATTATCATTTTGTTGATACCATTTTGAAGCAGAGCAAAATAATGTACACAGATGATATTTAATAATAATTGCACTATTCTCTTATTGGTAAGTAGAGAACTATGTTTGGCAAGGTTAAATTATTAGACATGAAATGTTTTTGTCTTTTTTTTAATAAGTGCAAAGAAAGAGCAGAAAGGTGTGGAAGTTTCTGATTTTTATTTTATAAATGTGATTGAATACAGAACAGGTGTTAGCGTCCATGGATTTATTTACATCTTTCTTCTTCCACATCTCCCAGCCTCCCCTTTTTCCTCCGGAGCTCTCTCTATCTTTCCACATCTCCACATTTCCCCGGTCCAATTATTAAACTTATTGTAAAAATGCACTCAGCTTAACTTTGCCACTAATATTCAGTAGTTACAAAATCATGCCTTAACTAAATGGGTACATTTAATTTCCAGAAGTCATTTCTTAGTGGCCTTGCTATAATCACTCTCTTGTAAATTGACCAGAAGTTTTCTTGACATATTCAGATGAAGATAGCTATCTTTTCTTTTTGATTTATGTCACTTGGCTTTTACGAAACTATTTCTCTTCAGAAAAAAACCTGGTATTGTCTAAAATGACTTCACAGAAATGAAAGGCCCAAACGATGCATAGAAAAGCTTTCAGTGCCTGGAAATTAAAGAAAGCCTTGTTTCTAATTTGAAGACTACATTGTATCTAAATATCCAACATAAAGGTCATTTATGTACCTTGATTTTAAATTGAGGCTAGGTAACAAAGATTAATTTAACAGCAAGAAACAAAAGTAATTCAGCTCCCCATTCATTTAATATGATACATAAATACTAAATCCGACACCATTTAGGACTTTTCCTTCCCGAAATAAAAGGTGTTGTCTAAATGCTTCAGAGTGCTTGGTGGTAATTACTGAGGTTGTTTGGTGGGCAGACAATTGCAGGCCTTGTTAACTGATCCACTCACAACAAGAAAACGGTAGACCAAAATCTTGCTAAATCACTCACCTGCTCACATTAAGAGTATGGCCAAAGGTAGGGACTTGAAGGCAAAAGGCAGGAAACTTGACATGGTGCCACCAGCCACCACCCTGGCAATATATTTTACTGAAGACAAGACACAAAAATGCCTTTCAGTATGTATGACAGATGAATTCGCCTAAAGCTGTTATCCAGTTGAATTTGGAACACTTGTCAGAAGCCAGAGAATTTTTATAAGATGGGATCACCAGAAGAAAAAATGTAGAAAAAAAGGTACTGGATCAACTCTGTCCAGGGGCTATAAGAATCAATCCCATTGGTATTGATCTGTTAGGGGTGGGAAAATGAGCTACATGATATGTTGGACATATGTTTGCTGTTCTCTGTGAAACTGTAGTTTCTTTGAGATCGTGTGCTAAATAACTTACAGCATCTCTTCTCCAATGTCTGATCTTGTGCTTTTTCTTTTTTTTTGAATGCAACTGGAAAATGTACTAACCAAGAAAGGGTACAACACAAAAAGTGTTGTACCTTTTTGCTCAGCAAGAGAGGGGAAAGTTTAAATGTGGTAGGGTGTATGGGCTTTTAAGCAGTAATCTGTTCGCTTTATTCCACCTTCTTTACTGTTGTTTTTCAGGGTGTGTCCTTTAGGGGAATAATTTCCCCCACTCGTGGTTACATGAGGGAAGAAGATTCTTTGTTTGTTGTTCTGCTCTGTTTGAACTACAGCAATCTATAAAGCAGGTCCCTGCCAAAGCTCTATGAGAAGGTTTGGTGTACATTGGAAACAGGTTGAAAGTGGGTGGGTGTAGAAGGCGGGGGAGGAAGCTGATAGGTAAGCTTGTGTGTTTCAGACCCAACAGCAGGTTTTGCAAGTTCTGACATTGGTAATGAGTTTGTTCTCTGAAAGAAATCTGGGCCTCTGTGTGAATAAAATAAACATTTTAAATTGAAACTCATAAAAGAATGAAAGAGTCAAAACACTCTTACTCACTCTCTTTTTCTCTTTGAGGGGTAGATGGAAGACTTTGGTGTCTGACAGGTGCAGCTTATGAGTAACCTGGACAGCAGCCAGAAGTTCTTGTAAGAACAGACCTAGAAGACCACACCTGTTGATTGCAAACGCTGTCTTCCAACAAAAAAATATAAAGCCACATAAAATGCCATCCCTGTTTTCCCATTTTCTGCATTGGCTGGTTGTCATTAAATAAAGGTTAACACTAACTACAGTATGCAGTTCCAGATCCTGGAGATCTCCACTGGATAGAGAATGTACCAAATTTCATTTGAATCAAATCATAGCCTTGTCTGAAATGGGAAGATTCATTTTTAAATTGTCTTCTTAGTGTTGTTGAAGAATGCCTTTGAATGCCCTTTAATATCCTTTGAAGGGCATTAAGCTAATCTATTTGCTTCCTAGACATAAATTAGTTTGTATAACTTTCCACAGCTAAAAGCATTATGAAAGTTTGCTAAAAGTGAAAGTCATGTCACGTGCCTAGAAGGTGAATGAAACAAGTCTCCCGGGTAATCTCTTTAGAAGAAATACACACCATCCAATGAGCAATGCAAAGAAAGAGGCTGTAGGGAGTAGCTGTCTGGATAAAGAAGAGAAAGCTATCTAATAAGAGGGAGCAGGAAGAGAACAGGGAAAAATCTGTGCCAAGAAGTTTCAGAACAGTTTGCTGACAAGAATACTTACGGATAAACTGTTTAAATTCTGTTGAAACTATTCACCTGTATGTAAACCTCTCCTCTCCAATTTCTGTTCAATTCTTTATGTCCATTCTAGTTGCTTTTCTTTCTTTGAATTGCTATAATTATAAAACTCCTTTGTATAAAGGTTAAGATGTAACAGAACACAGTCAAATTGTCTCTCACATCTTTTAAAGTATTGGCATGTGAACTTTGTTCCTTCCCCTAACTTATGCCAAAGATTCTAAGTTTTAGATCTTATGTGGGTTACCTGGATAAAAAACTCACATTACTCAGGTTGTCTCTGCAGTTTAGCTTTCTCCTAGATGCTCTTATGATCCTGCCAGCCATGTTTGTCCATATCCTGAGTTTAAGTTAGTACTGGACATGAACTCTTAGTGCAACCAATATAGGAGAATTCTGGCTTCCTCACTGCAGAAGTAAAATGCCTTCCTCTAAAGAATTAATGATGCTGGAACAATGTTTTTGGCCAAATATTTTATACGTATTTTATGTATATAGACATATATATATATTAAATAATTGTAAAGCAATATTAATTACTTCCTCTATCTTCATTTCCTCTGTATTCCATGTCTAACCCCCAACTTTACATACTTGAGGAATAAGATTTCAGAATGAATGAATTTGATATAATGTTTCTGATAGAAGGATGACATTAACTTTATTTTCTGCCTCCCCAGTGGGAAAAATAGGATAAGCTATTATTATGTACAAAGCACTGCTAAGGAAGCAGCTAGAGGCAATAAAACTTAGATTATATACCTTCTGTATTTAAATATTTCTTCTTTTTTTTTTTCCTGGACCTGTACCAGATAATTCCTTAGGTCCCATGAGCATATTTTACATATCGTCCTCTACAGTAGCCTTAAGATGAGCAGAGGCAATAAATCGGAAATGTTTAAATCATGGAGTTTTGGTAGTTTCTTAAGAAAAATTTGGGAAATGCTGTTTCTATTCAACAGCTGTTGTTAGAAGTTAATTCATGACTCGTACCAGGCTCCTAGATAACATTTACTCCAGAATGCACGTGGGTTTCATTGTTTTCTTTGTCTTTAAGCATCTTACCCCCAGCTGGGTGCACATGTTTCCACTCCACCTCAGAACACACACCACATAAATGGCATTTGGGTTGGTTGGTTGTCAAAGTCTAGATGCTTTGGGGGCCCATGTGGAAGATATATGTTGATTAGTGACAGGGATGAATGCTAGGTGTGGTTATGTTTCTGTCTTATGAGCTAGTGTGACTCTGTTTACATTCATATGTTCCTGGATTTATGGATATGTGCTAACATTGTTTTCTAAACAGATAATGCATTCTCACAAAAAGGAAGAGCTTGAGAATTAGCAGAAACAAGAAATGCCCTTCTTTTTCTGTTCTTCACTCTGATAGATTACATAGGGCTGACTTGGAGAGCCTTCAAATAAATATTTTAGTACTAATGATCAAAGCAATCATAGATTTTTCAATCAGTTCAAGAAAGAGGGAACAGGATGATTTAAACTTTCCTGATATAGAAACATAGGCATTTCTATCTGCGTAGGCCCGGCTGTTACACATCAGTATCCTCTCAGCATTTTCTTTGCGATTTAGTGGAGAGTAGGCCACCTAACTCCACCTGCTGGATGACTAAGAATTACATTGCTTTGGCTTAAGAAGGTGAGCTGGCACCATGGGGTGGACAGCAACATAGAAGCTGAGAATTCTAAGAAAATTCTTAATATGCTAAAGACAGAAGCTAGTAACACCTCAAGTTAGAGGAGGCATACAGTTTGAAGGGTATTTCAGCAATACCACAACCTCTCTTTTTGATGACCAAAGGGTATTTGTGGTTCTAAGCAAGGTAGCAATGACAGAGACAGAATTGTGTGAGAGTTTGTTTTTATTAATTAATGTCAGCAATACGAGAGCAATACTGGGAACAATTCCAACACAGGTAAAAGAAAATATTTTAAGCAAGAGTAATAAAAATCAGGAGAAAAAAATGTTACCTGTTTCTCATGTCAGCATATTATAATTCTTTCCCTGTGACAACACTGTGAACCCTCTGTGCTCACTATAGCAACTCAAGTCACAGAAAACCACACCAATACAAACACTCACACACACCCATCCACATACACAGAAAAAGAATGACCCAATCTTTAATTCAGACCCTGAGGCCTCTGCTTATATTTTGCCTGTATATACTTGGCCTCTTGGTATGTCCTGGGCTTACAAGTGAATAATCAAAACTAAACAGATTGAGCTAGGTATGATTTCAAATTTTGGCATCAAGGGTATTGTTTGTGTCCTTCATCCTGTCAAAAACCTTAAAGATCCTATATATTAGGTAAGAAAATTGTGAATAGTTAGTGACCAAAGATAAAAAAGGATACTTGTATAATGGGATGGTCCTATCTAATACTAAAGTAATTAAAGGGGAAAAGACTTAAATAAAAGCCGATTTAGCCTTAGGTCCCCAGAACGTATGAAAGGAGTCCTGATGGGCTTCTTTAATTCAAATCAATTAGTATTAGGTCCTCTCATGCTCTTATTATTTCTTATTCCTCTTATATGTCTCTTTGACAATCATTTATCCTTTTTTGCCCTGCTTCTGACCTTTTCAGTGCACTCTTCTGTTAGTGTGTTATTTACTTTCTAATATTTATTTTTGTTAGTGTTTTATTTAATTTCTAATATTTTTTTTTCTAATGGGCCCCATTTTCCAAGAACAATATAACCTAAGATCATTTTTTCCAGTATAGACATCCAATATTTATTTCCAGCCACTTAAATGAAATATCAAAATATTTCATATATATGTATTTCATATATATGGACACATGTATACACATACATACATGGTGATGATATAGATCCTATATGTGTGTATATATGTCATAAAGACATAACCTGTATGATTTATAGATCATATGTCACAAGGACATTATCTATATGATCACCATGTATGTGTATATATGTGATAAAGACAAATATATGTCATAAAGACATATATACACACACACATATGATCTATATGATCACAATATTTTCTACACATATATACACATACATATATATGGAGGAAAGAACATATGTATATATGTCTTTACTAAAAAGCAAGAGAGCCATAAATGCTTTCATTATTACTAATGTGCACTCAGGTATTTAAAAATAATTATAACCTCTTTTGATATAATTGGGCATAATAGTTCTCATTTTTGAAAACTGAAATGAAAACTTACAAAAGAGTCTCATGAAAGGAGAAAATCACTTTATAATTTAACAGGGTTCATTTCAGTCAAATAAAATATAAATCTTTCTTAAGTGCTTTAGGACCTTTTCTTTACTTTGCCTGTAACATCAAGTATGTGAAGGTTCTTAACTCTCAAGTTAATAGGAGAGAATATAGCAATCATGATTTCAGAGATCATTTAAAAATTACAAGTTTACTAAGTAAAATTTACCTATATATATACAAATATATATATCTGTAACTAGATATCATCATTTCAATTATGTAATTTTAAATTTTAATTATAATATTATTTGAAAATTAATAAGAATAATAGCAGTTAAAACATGAGCGAATGTAGGATGATGGGCACTGGAATCTGAAAGTAAATATCTCAACAATTTGGGTAAGGGAATCTGATAGTAGATTCAACCTATTCTAACATCTGGAATAAGTTTTTAACATTTATGTTAGTGAAACCACTAATAGGTTCTGACAGAGTTTTCCCAGCTATATTTCTAAGCATTTATTGAAACACAGTTAAAATGGAATCCATGTGTACCCAGTTATCATTGCTGTATTCTATACAACATGGTTTTATGTCAGCCACTGAAGATATGGTCTCATTGCTTTTAGAATGTGTTCTTTCATACCGCCGACTCTTCTCCTTTATTAAAAAGGCAAAAACATATTAATCCTATATTTCCATTTTAGAATTCATCTAAAATATCCGGTATCTCTCTTCAAATTATTTACTTCCTCCTGTCAAAACAAATGAATCTCTGATGGCATTTTCATATTTTATCAAATGAATATGACAATTTTTTTTTCTGATTACAGAAGTAAGACAGAATCAATTTTAGATATTCAGAAAATATTTAAAAGTATACTGATAGCATGGGTTTATTTGTGTTCCAGACTTTCCACACTTATCCTTTGCATATACAAGAAACAATATGTCTCTTCAATCACAAAATAAAATGATGTTATTGAACTGCTTGATAGAATGCATTTTTTTTCCCCAATATGTTAGCATAGACATAATGCTACAGCAATTACTTTGCTTCACTTCCATCATTTGGAAAGGCTACACAGTATTCTATCCACATCATAATTTATTTAACTTGTCCCCTTTCAGTTGGCATTCAGATTGTTTTCATTATGTTAATATAAACTACCCTGTAGTGTATGTCCCTTATATGTCTCTGTACACTTAACTGATTGTTGTCTTTATAAATCCCTAAAAGGAAACTTGCTAAGTTAAACAAGTTAAGCACTTGTAAAGGTTTTGATTCAAATTTCTAAAGGCTTTGCTAAATAATTCTCCAGTTTATTTGTATGAATTATTTTTTTGTCGATGGCATATGAAAATGCGTATTTCCTCACATTCTCACGAATACTATTAAGGTGATTGATAAGGGCCCTATATAATTCTGCTTGTTGATGTTATATTATGCTTCTAATAGGGAGGTTAAATACTAAAGGGTAAGTGTTTAGTTTTTAGATCTTGGACTCTATCTAAAACACTGAGACAGATTTATAAGCAGCATAAGACAACCATTCTGTATTGTAAAGGTTCAAAAAACAGAGCTTTATTACATATATTTCTAAACACTCACTTTGTGTTTCAAGTTTTTTAGAGGCCCATAATAACAGAAGCATAATAGTAATTTGAGACTTAATTTAGTAATTGATGGATAGATTACATTCATGTATAGCATCGACTTGCTTGGGGAGTTGGAATCATCTCTCAAGTTTAAGGTTTCACAATGGAACTTGGTTATGATGAGAAGATGGTTATAGTTATCTACCTTAGCTAGGTAACTAGTGATGATTCAGACGTCAGAATGCAGTTTAAATGAAGGGGTAGATTGTTCTAGTGTAGTGTGTGTGTGTGTGTGTGTGTGTGTGTGTGTGTGCAGGTATGTGTATGTATCTATGAGAGAAAGAGATTCACTCCCTCAGATATTTTTTTGTATTCTTGGTAAAAAAGTTATATTTCAGTAATTCCCTAAAGTTCTTTCCAACTCAATCTTCCTTCCCTCTTTATTATCACTGTTTTTGCAGTGCTGTTTTTGTACCCAACACTGTCCTCCCTCCTCTTTGCCTGTGGACTGGCCTTGGCATGTTTTCTGCAGCGTCCCTTTGTTTATGGGACATATTATCTGTATCATGTGTTTTTAGAGCTCGTGTTGAAAATTCCCAGTGAAGCGGCCCTTTCCTTTGTAGGGCTACTTTTCCCTATTAAAATTATATACCTTTATGGTGACTGGCTTAATTTTAATGCAATTTCTAATGTAACAAAGCGCCTCTCATGAGTTTCACATTTCCAGTTGTTTTCGGATGTGCTCCAGTCACTTGATGTGAGCTGCATTGACCTATTGTGTCATATTCTCTCCTTTTTGATGGTTTCTTCCTCTTTCAATTTTAATCCCTTCTTATTCTTTGATGGTATTTTCTTCAATTGTACTCTTTTGTCTTTGATGAACTTTTTTGTATTTCTTTTCTCTTATCATGCTTTCATGTTTAACATTGGTTTTTTTAGTTTGCTTTCACATCCACTTCCTCTGAAGCTCTTCGGTTCTGTCTTAGTATACTGTTTCCTGAGATGGTCTATCATTTTTGATGATAACATACATAAAACATGGACCTCAAGGAAAATACCATTTAGGTGAGAAAAAAGTTATGTGTCCCTTTATCAACATGTTATATTGACTAAAGCAGAATCATGTATAACTAATGAGCTGGCATCCATTTGAAGTTTTGGAAATTTCTTGGAATATCTATTATGCTCCAGTAAGTGTTAAGAATATAAAATGCTCAAAAATGGTGCTAAAAGATAAGATAAAAATAAATTTGAGATCTAGTTAAATAATGACGCTACCCTCATTAAGTCAGGGCTCGGAGTGATTTTAAATGTCCTTTAGATCATTTTATTATCTAATATCTGAAATCTCTGCAACATCACAAACGAATAATCATTTAGAGCATGATTAAGGAACAAGGATAACCAAAAGCAGAATAGCCAATTAGACTTTCATATTTTCCTTATATAGAGTGAAAATCTGTGTCAATGTAGACTTGCATTTTGGCCCTAGTTTTACTTACTGACATCATGCATTTTTTATAGATTTTATTTTTAAAGCGGTTTTAGGTTCACAGCAAAACTGAACAGAAGGCACAGAGATTTTCCATATGCCCCCAGCCCCCAAACTTGCATCGCCTCCCACATTATAAACATCCCCTGCCATAGTGGTGCATTTATTATAATTGATGAACCTAAATTGACACACCTTTATCACCCAGACTCTATAACCTAAATTAGGGTTTACTCTTGATGTACATTCTACAGGTTTGGACAAATTTATAAAAACATATATCCACTATTATAGTATCATACAAAGCGGTTTCACTTCCCTAAATAGCCCCTCTGCTCCATCTATTTATCCTTCCCTCCCTCCTAACTACTAACAACCACTGATCTTTTTACTGCTCCATGATTTTGCCTTTTCCAGAATGTTATAGCATTGAAATCACACAGTATGTAGACTATTCAGATTGGCTTCTTTCACTTAGTAATAGACGTTAAAGTTACATCTTTGTGTTTTTATGACTTGATACCTCATGTATTTGTAGCACTGCATAATATTCCATTGTCTGGATATATTACAGTTTATTTTTCACCTACTGAAGGATATCTTAGTTTCTTCCAAGTTTTGACAACTATGAATAAAGCGGCTATAAACACATCCATGCACAGGCTTTTGTGTGGACATAAGCTTTCAACTCCTTCAGGTAAATACCATGGGGGCATGATTGTTGTATCATGTGATAAGAGCACATTTATCTTTGTATGAAACCACCAAACTGTCTTCCAAAGTGGCTGTACCATTTCGCATTCCCACCAGCAATGAAATACAATTCCTCCTTCTCCACAACATTGCCAGCATCTACTGTTGTCAGTATTCTGGACAATGACAATTCTAAGAGTTGTGTATTGGTATCTCTTTGCTGTTTTAATTTGTATTTCTCTGATGACATATGATGTGAAGCATCTTTTCATATGCTTATTTGTCATCTGTACATCTTGTTTTTTGGTGTGGTGTCTTTTAAGGTCTTTGGCCTGTGTTTTTAGTTGACTTTTTTTTTTTTTCCTCCTCATGGTTGAGTTTTAAGACTTCTTAATTGTATGTTTTGGGTAACAGTCATTTATCGGATATGTCTTGAGCAAATTTTTTTTTTTTTTGCATTTTGTAGCTTGTCTTTTTATTCTCTCATCAATGACTTTGACAGAGCAGAATTTTTTAAACGTTAATGAAGTCTGGCTTATCAACTCTTTCTCTCATAGATCACGTGTTTATTGTTGTATACAAAAACTCATCATCAAACCCAAGGCCATCTAGATTTCTATGTTTTCTTGTATGTCTTTGACAGTTTTATGTTTTACTTTTAGTTCTATGATCCACTGAAAGTTTATTTTTGTGAAGGGTTTAAGGTCTGTATCTAGATGCAATTTTTTTTTTTTTCATGTGAATGCCCAGTTGTTTCACCATCATTTGTTAAAAATCATTTTCCCTATAGTATTGCCTTTGTTCCTTTTCCAAAGGACAGTTGACTGTATTTACGTGGGTCTATTTCTGGGCTCTCTATTTTGTTCCATCACCATATTTGTCTATTCTTTCACTGATACCACACTGCCTTGATTATTGTACCTTTATAGTAAGGCTTGAATTTGGGTAGTGTCAATCCTGCAACTTTTATTTTTCTTCTCCAGTATTGGGTAGGTTATTCTGGGCCTTTTATCTCAAAATATAAAGTTTTGAATCAGATTTTTGATATCCACAAAATAATATGCTGAAATTTTTATTTGGATTTCATTAACTCAACACACCAAGTTGAGAAGATCTGACATCTTGACAATGCTGTCGTCTTGTTGATGAACATGGAGTATCCTTTTATTTATTTAGTTTTTCTTTGAGCTATTTTCTCTGAGTATTGTTTTTCTCATATAGATATTATACCTATTTTGTTAGATCTGTTCCAACTATTTTATTTTTAGGTGTACTAATGTATATGGTACTTTTAATTTCAAGTTCTACTTCTTTATTGCTGGTATACAGGAAAGTGATCCAATTTTATATATTAACCTTGCGTCCTATAGCACCATAAAAATTGCTTAATAGTTCCAAGAGTATTTATGGATTCTTTCAGGTTTACTATATAGATAATCATGTCATCTGCAAACAAGGGCATCTTTATTTCTTCCTTTCTAATCTGAATACTTTTTCTTTTCTTGCTTTCTTGCATTAGCTAGGACTTTCAGTGCAATTTCAAAAAGCAGTTGTGAGAGACCATATCCTCACCTTGTTTCTGATCTTAGTCGAATCTGATTTTATCAAATGATGATTTTATCTTGTTTGTCATTGATGAATGTTATTTTCTATACATTGTTATTGATAGATTAATTTTTAAAAAGAAAAAAATGTAAGTTTTTATTTTACTTTCATTTATTTCTTCCCTGACACTTTTCCTTTCTTTACATAGGTGAGTTTTTAAGCTATATCATTTTCCTTCTCTAAATAACTTCTTTTAACAATTTTGTGCAAGAAAGATACACTGGCAGTCAATTCCTTCAATTTTTATTTGTTTGAGAAAGACTTTATTACCTCTTCACTTTTTTTTTTTTTTTGAGATGGAGTCTTGCTCTGTTGCCCAGGCTGGAGTACAGTGGCGGAATCTTGGCTCACTGCAACCTCCGCCTCCTGGGTTCAAGTGATTCTCCTAAGTCAACCTCCCCAGTAGCTGGGATTACAGGTGCACACCACCACGCCTGGGTAATTTTTGTATTTTTAGTAGAGACATATTTTTAGTAGAGATGGGGTTTCGCCATGCTAGTCTCGAACTCCTGGCCTCAAGTGATCTACCCACCTCAGCCTCCCAAAGTGCTGGGATTACAGACATGAGCCACGACAGCCAGCCCCTCTTCACTTTTGAAGAAAAATTTCACAGGTTATAGAATTCTAGCTCGGTGTTGTTTTTTTTTGTTGTTATTATTTTGTTTTGTTTTCTCTCTCTTGCTCTCTCTCCCTCAATGCTTTGAATAGTTAATTTCACGCTCTTCTTGCTGACATGGTTTGTGAGGAAAGTCAGATGTAATTCTTATCTTCGTTCTTTTTATAACAAGAAAATTTGTTAATTTGTTGATTTTTTTTCTTCTATCTTCTTTCAGGATTTTTTAAAAATTCAATTATTATTATTATTATTATTTTTAATGACATCAAGTCTCACTCTGTCACCCAAGTTGGATTGCAGTGACATGATTACAGCGACTGCATCCTTGAACTGAGCTCAAGCAATACTCCCACTTCAGCTTCCTGAATAGCTGGGACTACAGGGATAGGCTACTATTGTTCCTAGTTAATATATTTTATTTTTTATATTTTTGTAGAGCTGAGGTCTCACTTTGTTGCCCAGGCTGGTCTGATAATCCTAGCTTCAGATTCCCTGTCTCGCTACTTGCAATGTGCTGGGATTACAGGCATGAGTCACCACACCTGACCATGATTTTTTTTTTTTTTTAGTCTTTGATTTTGTGTGCTTTATTAATGATATGCCTAGGTGTAGTTTTATTTTCATATTTGTACTGCTTTTGTTTCTGTTGAACTTCCTGGATCTGTGGGGTTTTTTTTTTTAATCCGATATTAATTTGGGGAAATTCTCAGTCATTATTTTTTCCAATATTTGTTCTGTTTTTTTCCTTCTTGATTTTTACTTCTGATGTTCCCGTTATACATATGGCATACATTTTGTAGGTACCCCACAGTCCTTGGATATTTTGTTCAGTTTCTTTTATTTTTCAGTCTTTTTTTTCTCTTTGTTTTTATGTTGTTGAGGTATCTACTGAGATATCTTTAAGTTCTGAGATTCTTTCCTCAGCCACATTCACTCTATTAACAAGACCATGTAAATCACCCTGATTTCTATTACAGTTTTTTAAATCTTTACTACCTTTTTGCTTTCTTCCTAGAATTTCCATCTACCTACTTACCTTGACGATCTGTCCTTGCATCCTCTCTACTTTATCCATTATAGCCCTTACTGAGTTAATCATAGTTGTTTTGAAATTTCAGCATTCTTCCCATACCTAAATGTGGTTTGATGCTTGCTCTGTTTCTTCAAACTGTGCTTTTTTTGCCGCTTAGTTTGTTTTGTAAGTTTTCGTTGATATCTTTATGTGGTATACTGGATAAAAAGAACTGTTTTAAATAGGGCTTTAGTAATGTGGTAGTGAGGTCTGGTGGGAGGAAAGGTGTTCCATAGTCTATAATGAGGTCTCAGTCTTTTAGGGAGCCTGTGCCACTGGAAAGTGAACCTCACACTTGCTTCTCAGGGCCTCTCCACTCATTTTAAGTGAGACAGGAGGTCTAAAGTAGGCTGGAGTTTGGTATTTCCCTTCCTCCAGGTCAGTTTGGAGCTGATAAAATCCCAGCAGTGAAGCTCTGGCTAAATATTTTTGCCAAGAGCAGACCTTGTTAGAACAGAGTGCTCTGTGTATTTCAAAACCCCTGACCGCAATCAGAAGACAAGGAAATATTTTTCTGAGACCCTAGTAGAGCTCTAGGAGGTAAAATACAACAGTAAGGCGGGTACATGGGTCTTTCTAGAGTTCTTAGCTGTTAGACTTGCCCACAGTGAGCCTTCAGCTATTTGATAACTACAACTGAGGTTTTCCTCCTCAGCACTGGTTCCCGCAAAGATTTTGGCTCATTGGTTTCTGCTGCAGTAAGTTGTGATTCTCTGTATTCTCCTGTCAATGTTCCCCCCCCGCCTTTTTTTTTTTTTGGCAGTGGTTTACCCTGTGACCTCACTTCTCTTACAGATGTAAGAAAAGTTGTTGAGTTTTCAGTATTTTCAGAGTTTTACTTATTACGATGAAGTGGTGACTTCTAAGCATCTTACATGCAGGATTGGAAACCAGAAGTGCCTTCTACATTTTTTATAACAGAATTCTTTTGTATCATGGTGCTCCAGACATTTGAAAACATATTTTATCGTCTGTTCTTCAGTTTGAAAAATTTTAATGACTAGACATTTCTAGTATCTATAGCTAACTCTTCCTCAGGCAGAATTTTTTGTAACAATTTTACCATTCTTGTTATATCCTTTATAGTATATTTCTGTGTGTGTGTGCATGTGTGTGTATAAAACATCATTCTGGAAGTAGTTAAGCAACTGATAGGAAAAGCACCATCTCATTCTTTAATCAAGAGATTACAGTAATGTAATGTAATATATAACTGCATTAACATTTTTGTAATTGAAACGCACATTGAATTTCCTTACCTTTCATCAGTAAGGTACTATTCTACTGCATTTGAATTTTTAGATGTGAACATCTATTGCATGTCATCTTGCAAGATATGGCTCACTACTCTTATCAAGATGGGTTGGAAACCTGATTTTATCACACTATAAATTAAGTTGTTTTTTTCCTTGATTGATGTCATTTTCCATTCATGTTATTGATAGTGAACAAAACATATTCAAGGTCAGAATTCTGTGAAATGCTTTACAGACTGACATTTGTCCTCTACCCAACATTATTTGAATACCACTATTCAATCAGTTTGAAATCCATCTAATTGAAATATCATCCAACCTTACTTGAGCTTTAATCTCATGAAAACTTCTTATTAAATTAAATTTGTCTAATGCATTTCCGTTATCAACCAATCTAGTAATTCTTTCAAAATACGTTTTATAAGCTTCCTTACTGAGGTAGATCCAATCAGGCACACAGATTCTGATCATTCTAACTCAGGGTTTCATTTAAGCAAATTTTGCAGGTTTAAGTGGTTCATATGATCATAGTCTGTCTCTGTTTTCTGGGTTACAAAAGCAAAAAGATGATTTAGTCCTCTTGATTAATTGTTATTGTAGTTCTACAATAAACATAGTATAAACATTTAGTAGTTAAAAAAATTGTGGCTGGACGCAGTGGCTCACACCTGTAATCCTAGCACTTTGGGAGGCTGAAGTGGGTGGATCACGACAGGAGTTCAAGACTAGCCTGGTCAAGATGGTGAAACCCCGTCTCTACTAAAAAAATTTAAAAAATTAGCCAGGCCTGGTGGCGGGCACCTGTAATCCCAGCTACTCAGGGGGCTGAGGCAGGAGAATCACTTGAACCTGGGAGGCAGAGGTTGCAGTGAGCCAAGATCGTTCCACTGCACTCCAGCCTGGGGGACAGAGAAAGACTCTGTCTCAAAAAAAAAAAAAAAAAAATTGTTTATTCCCGAGCCAAGACCCACAAGTTCAGTAGAAAATTCTTTGGCATCCTGTACCAAATAGGTATTTCTAGTATCGTGGCAATTGATTTCCTAAAAAGATATGACAATTATAACACCTTATATATAGACCATTCAATACTCAAATTCCCAAGCACAGAAACATAACATAAACATATTTGAAAGTATATTTTAAACTGTATAAAAATTGTACTACATTTTTCGATTTCAATGATGTTTAGCAGAGTTCCTCTTTCATTGTTTAGCAATGTGTGCTATTATATTTTGCCGGCTAACATTCTACTTTTTTATGCTGATGTATCCAAATATAAGCAAGACTACACAGGGAAGGAACACAAAGAAGAAATTATCAAAAGAATATAAATAGAAACAAGTAAAGGATTTACATAATCAATATACTGGTTTGAGTTTATATGTAATCACAAAATTCACCCAGTAAAGCTGAAAGTACAATTTCACAGAAAAACAAGATTTTGTTCTTCTGTCCAATATTTTCTAGGTTATTAATTTTCCATAATTTGGTATACTTTTTGGTTGCTTGTGGTTCTTAAATCTTGATTTTAGAACACTTTGAAAAAAATTGAAAATGTTCTATTGGAGAATGTCACCTACATCTAGAGGAAATCAAACTAAAATAAAAAATGTATATTTAATTTTAAATTATGCAATTTTAATTGTTCTGTTTATCTGATTCACTATGTGTAAAAGGAACACACAAAAGAATATGACCAGAAATTCAGAAAAACACTTTACATCTTGACAAGGGACTTCTTATAAGTTTTATAATTAATGTTAGTTAAGAATTCTCAACTCTGCTAGTGATCATTGCAGCTCTTCATCAATTGAATGTTCAATTTCACTTGGGTCCTGCATTGAACTTAGGTTTTTATTTATTGAAGGGCTTAGTCACGTGTGGGTATGTCTAAAGGAATGTAATAGCAAGTCCTTCAATTGTTCTATTTGCGTGGGAGCTCTGGGAGATTGCTGGGAAAGAATTCAACCTAAGCGAAGGGGAGTCTGGCACATGATTTTGATTCACAGAGAGTCAGAAGCAGGGTGGTGTGATATACAATATGCTCTCAGTCATTCATGGTTTTCTGGCATCATTCCGGAATTTTTTTTAAAGGCTGTAAAAAACATAGTGTAGACTAAAAGAACTTAAGAGTGTGAAACATAAGTAGCATTCAAGTAAACATGTTCTTCAGAGACAGGAAGTAGTAACTTCAGATGTGAATGTATGGGGCATAAATTGTGTTGGCAGATTTACTAAATAAAAATACAGAATACCCAGTTAAATTTAAGATAAGCAATACATACATATACATATATATGTGTGTGTGTGTGTGTGTATGGAGAGAGAACGCTATAAATAAATATACATATATTTCACCTATGTACATATATTATATGCAAACATATGATATCTTTTTATATCTCTCACATATATATAATTTTTAAGTAAGTCCTGTGTAGTATTTGAGGCCATACCTATACTAAAAATAAATATTGATTGTTCCTCTGAAATTCAAATTTAACTAGGTAACCTGCATTCTACTGGGCAAACCTCAGCATATCATCAACATCGGCAATTACAGTGGAAGGGGTCAGGACCTTTAACTCAGATATATTTTCCCTTGACACATTGAATATAGAGAGCAGATGCTCCTACAATGAGCAACAACATAATTGGAAACTTAATGTTTCCTGTATGTTGGCCCTGAATTTGTAGCCATTGAATATTTTTGACTTACTGTCCACTTCCTTTCTCTCTTAATGTGTACAGTTCCTAATAATTCTTTTTTTATACTTCAATAATTAATCTAGAAAAATAAAATACATAAGAAAAAAAGAATAATACATATAACAAAAATAAAGCAAAAGAAATACCATAGAATAATACAGCAAATTATTGAGCCAACACTCAACACACAAGCAAAATAAGGTATTACTAATAGAGTGACAATATTCCTCTGTATCCCAATACCTTCTTCGTTAGAAAATACCCCATATTCTGACTTTTGTGTTTATCAGTTTCTTGTCTTTTATGGTATAATTTTCTTTAGTCCTAGGATTATAAATGTTATTATATGTAATTGTTTTCTGCAACTTACTTTATTATGTCCTATCCATCATGTGGCCTATTCATGTAGTTTCACTGATATACCATATTCTAAAGGTATAAATATACTGCAAATTATTTAATCATATGTTGTTGATGATTTTTTTCCATTTTGATTGTTATTATAAATAATGCTGCCCTGACATTTTATTTGTATGTCTACAGATACATATATGCAAAATTACCTCTTTAAACACTGTATTTAGGTGAGGAATTGCTGATTTGTACAACATGGGCATATTCAGTTTCATAAGATAATGTCAAATTGTTTTCCAAAGTTACATTAATTAAATTCCCACCAGCTATGTCTAAAGTTTCTCACTTCTCCATACCCATATCCATACTTAGTATTTGCCAACTTTTTAATTTTGCCAATCTAATGGGTATAAAATGGTATATCTTAGGCCTTAATTTATGTTTTCCTGAATGCTAATTAAATTGAACAGCTTTTCGCATGCTAAATGGCCATTCACTTTTCTCCTCTGTGAAGAACTTTTTTGTTGTTGTTGGCATATTCATGTTTTATGCATTTATTTAAGCATTTCATTATAAATTAGGACAAATAATTATTTTATGTATATTTTGGTTACCAAAATATTTTTCCACCTTCATAAAATACCTTTATTGTGGTAGCTTGCGCCATCTTATATTTCCTTTATTCTCTCCTTCCTTCTGCCATTTTGAATGTATTCCTTTGTACTTTCTCTGACATGTTATGCAGGACAGTTAACCCATTCATAGTTTTGTCTTCTCTTGTTTTAAAACATATTTTCTTATGATTGTCGCTTTTGATGTTTACCTTCTTCAATATCTATGGATTCATGTCTTTCATTAGTTTTGGTGTATTCTTAACCTGCATGTTATATCTCTTTTATTTTCTCTACTTTTTTTTTACAGGAATCTTATTAGAGATAACTTTTCTTATTCTATCATACATGTGTTCACATGTACACACACATTTTATTTTTCAGTATTCTTTTTCCTCTCTGCTGCAATTTAGGTAATTTAATTTTTCAGATTCAACATATAATTCCCTAATACTAGGAAACAATTGCATTTAACTTTTTGCTTAATCCTGGAATAGAGTTTTTTAATTTTGACAACTATATCTTTTGACAGTTTTACTTGTTAATACCTAAAGAATGTCTGGTGGTTGTTTCCGTATCTCACAGTATAGATACAATTAATTGTCTCTAGAGAAACAGCATTTTCTACTTTCAACTAAGTGTTAATTTTTTATATATTTTTGACTCTTGAAGATTTTTCTGATGTTCTTGCAAGCTCAATCAACTTTAAGAAGTAATTATTTCGGCACAAAATCTATAATACTCTTACACTATTGAAGAAGATCCAATCAAAATACTTATTCTTCTATATTTCTGAAGCAGAAACCTGTTATTACTCATTATTCTGGTCTCATGTTACTTCTCCCTTTTCTGAGAAACCTCTCCTGGTTCCCATGACACCCATGACTAACTCAGATCGGTTTCTTGAGTTAAGTTTGCATGAAAGAAAATTCAGCGGATACTGACATTTTTTTTTTTTTTTTCTAGTGGTAATGGTAGCAACAGTGGGTATTATCACATGGGACCAAAATTGAGGAAGTTGAAAATGTTCATTACCATAGTTTAGCTGACGGATCTAATTTATTGATTAGCTGAGAATGTGACACCATGAGAGTTCTGTGATATTTCAGGATAATTTTGAAGGGGTTGTAGTTCCTGAAGAAAGAAAAGCAGAGCTAGAGAATGATTTCATGATCCTGTGTTATCTGTAGGCTTTTGTGTCCTAAGAAACGTAGGTAACTTAACCATTTAGAACTAAGAAAACAAGGCAGTTGCTTTCATTAAACTAGTAAATTTGGTAAGTCTGATAGTAGCACAGTATTGCCTCACATTTTATAACTTTAAGGAAATTAGTGACCTTATTGTCATTTCTTTTCTATTGAAACAATAGCAAGAAAGTGTGTCTAAAATTATGACTGCAATTTACCAGTCAGCAGTAGAACATGCTACATTTTAACAGACAATGTATAGTTTATAGAAACAAATTTTGCAAGTTATTATATTTAAGATTTTAGATGTATTTTATACCAAAAAAGGCAGAAGGGTACAACTTAATGAAACCAATTTTTACTTCAACTACTGTCTTATCTCATCTTTATGATGTAGAGATTTCTTTCTTCACATTTCCCTTGGTTTTGTTGTAAATCATGAGTCTCTTCCCATGTTTTATCATGTTTTAAAGGGTTTTTTCTAATGTAAATTCTGTTTTGCATTCTCCTTGATGAAAAAATTTTAAATTTGAATAGATTGTTTACTTGAGCTTCTCTCTCCTCTATAGGTCTTACAATTACAGAAGCTTGTGTGTGATTTCCTCAGCCAAGCAGGTATGTTTCACATCCCTGAATATCTAGTCCTGGATAGACATGAGGAAAATAATGAGTCCATGATGGTAGAAATAAGACATACATACTGAAAATAGATTCTGGCCATGATATTGGGATTTAGCACTGCCCGGGAAGGCCAGAGCTTGAGCATAAAAAGTTACTCCTTTTCCCTCAGTAGGACTACACAGACTACAGTGTCTCTTTCTTGTATAGGAATAAATTACCACAAGATAAGAGAAATTATGTAAAAGCCCTGTCAATGTCAACATTAGAACAAACCAAAATCAACTACAAATAACTTCTTTGTGGAGAAATGTCTTGAAAATGCTTTCTTTATCCAGATAGGTCAAAAAAAAGCCTGGGTGAAGAGATCCTCTATTGAGGCACCAGTGATATTTATTAGTAGTGACAGAAACTTCAGAAAGTAGTGGTCATCTTTTTCCATAGATTATAAAAGCTCAAAGCATTATATAAAGACTCACTAAGAGAATCCGAGACAAGATAGATGAGGAAGGCCAAGAGTTGCTTAATAAATGCTCTGTACATCCCTTCTAAAAATATATTAATTATATCTAAATTACATAAAAGGACATGTCCCAATTTTTTCAGTTCGTCTATATTTGTAACACCTTGAACCATCTTTAATACTGAAGGAAATATTTAAAATACCTCTACATTTAGAATAAGAGTGTCAGTAAAATGGCCAGTATGTTTTTATTTATCTTTCTCACCTTGTACAGAAGAATTGTGGCTGTAAATAATTTTTCAATAATATAAATTCTAAAATCGATATTACCTGTAATTTAAATAATAAACTCTGCAACCTATTAATAATTTTAATTTTAATTTTATTTGAAATTCAAAAACCATTGTTCATTTGTATCTTTCTTTACATAAGATGATTATAAATGTGTGAGAATAGCATATAATCTTTTGCTGCCTCTTTAATTAAAAAGTTACTATTCTGATGTAGAAATGAGGTGAAAGATATATGAGTTGGAATTAGTTTAATTATACAAAATAATTAAGAGCTACTTTTCATTCATAGCTCTGGGATCTGCATTACAAAATCAAGACCTATATAAAAATTAAATATATAGCATTTTTTCCCCAAGATGGCAGATTAGAGGCTTTTAACATGCCTCACCACTGGAAATAGAAATATAGCACATAAGGATAAACTCTGTTAGCTTTAATTCAAGAAAAAGAATGATAATCCATCAGAATCACAAAGGACAGCCCAGATTCTGTGGAGAAAAATGGAGTCAAATAGCTCCCGTGATGGCATCTGGCTAATAAAGCTCAGATCCCCAGAGGAAAGGTAAATCAGAGAGGGAGGCTCCCTTCCTCTCTCACATCTTCCATTGATATGGTAAGGCTTTGTGTCCCCACCCAAATCTCATCTTGAATTGTAATTCCCATAATCCCCATGTGTCAAAGAAGAGACCAGGTGGAGATAATTGAATCATGGGGGCAGCTTCACCCATGCTGTTCTCATGATAGTGAGTTCTCATGGGGTCTAATGGTTTTATGAGGAGTTCTTGCTCTTTCTCTCAACACTTCTCCTTCTCCTTCCTGCTGCCTTGGGAAAAAGTTACCTTGCTTCCCCTGCCCCTTCTGTCATGATTATAAGTTTTCTGAGCTTTCCCTAGCCATGCTTAACTGTAAGTCAATAAAACCTCTTTCCTTTGTAAATGACCTAGTCTTTAGCAGTTCTTTATAGCAGTATGAAAGTGGACTAATTCAGGAAATTGATACTGGTAGAGTGGGGTGCTGATGTAAAGATACTGGAAAATGTGAAAGTGACTATGGAACTGGGTAACAGGCAAAGGTTGGAACAGTTTGGAGGGCTCAGAAAAAGACAGGAAGATGTGGGAAAGTTTGGAACTTCCTAGAGATTTGGCTTTGACCAAAATGCTGATAGTGATATGAACAATGAAGTCCAGGCTGAGGTGGTCTCAGATGGAGATGATTAACTTGTTGGGAACTGGAATAAAGGTGACCCTTGCTATGTTTTAGCAAAGAGACTGGTGGCATTTTGCCCCTGCCCTAGAGTTTTGTGGAACTTTGAACTTGAGAGAGATGATTTAGGATATCTGTCAGAAGAAATTTCTAAACACAAAGCATTCTAGATGTGGCCTGTATGCTCTTAAAAGAATTTAGTTGTATGCATTCACAAAGATATGATTTGCAATTGGATCTTACGTTTAAAAGGAAAGCAGAGCATAAAAGTTTGGAAAATATTCAGCCTGGCAATGCTATAGAAAAGAAAAACCCATTTTCTGGGGTAAAGTCAAGCCAGCTGCAAACACTTGCATAACTAACAAGGAGTCAAATGTTAATTACCAAGACAATGGGAGAAATGTCTCCAGAGCACATCAGAAGTCTTCATGGTAGCTGCTTCCATTAAAATCCCAGAGGCCTAGGCAAAAAAAAAAAAAAAAATGCTTTGTTGGCTGGGCCCAGGGCCTTGCTGCTTTATGCAGTCTGGGGACTTAGTGCCCTGCATCCTGGTCATAGCTAAAAGGGGGCAATGTACAGCTCAGAGGGTGTAAGCTTTAAGCCTTGGTGGCTTCCACATGGTATTGGTCCTGCCAGTACATGGAAGACAAGAACTAAAGTTTGAAAACCTTCAGCTAGATTTCAGAGGATGTATGAAAATGCCTGGATGTCCAGGCAGAAGTTTGCTGAAGGGGTGGAGACCTCAGAGAGAACCTATGCTAGGGCAATAGAGAAGGGAACTGTGGGGGTTAGAGCCCCCACACAGAGTCCCCACTGGGGCAATGCCCAGTGGAGCTGTGATAAGAGGGCTACCATTTTCCAGAATCCAGAATTATAGATCCACTGACATTTAGCACTGTGCGCCTGGATAATCCTCAGACACTCAACACCAGTCTGTGAAATCAGCCAGTAGGGGAGCTGTACTCTAAAGTGTCACACTGGTGGACCTGCCCAAGACCATGGAAACTCACCTCTTGCATCAGCATGACCTGGATGTGAGACAGACTCAAAGGAGATCATTTTGAAGCTTTAAGATATGACTGACCCATTGGATTTAGGACTTGCTTGGGACCCATAGTCCCTTTGTTTTGGCCAATTTCTCCCATTTGGAATGGGTGTATTAACCCAATTTCTGTACGCGCATTTTATCTAGGATGTAACTAACTTACTTTTGATTTTACAGGCTCATAGGCAGAAGAGACTTGCCTTGTCTCAAATAAGAATTTGGACTTGGACTTTTGGGTTAATGCCGAAATGAATTAAGACTTTGGTGGACTGTCAGGAATGCATGATCGGTTTTGAAATGTAAAAAAGACACGATATTTGAGAGGACCCAGGGGCATAATGATATGGTTATGCATTGTGTCCCCACCCAAATCTCATCTTGAATTGTACTTCCCATAATCCCTATATGTCAAAGGACAGACAAGGTGGAGGTAATTGAATCATGGGCGCAGTTTCCCCATGCTGTTTTTGTAATAGTGAGTGAATTCCCATGAGATCTGATGATTTTATAAATTTTCCTTCTCTTGAAACTTCTCCTTCCTGCTGCCTTGTGAAGAAGGTGTCTTGCTTTCCCTTCACCTTCTGCCATGATTGTAAGTTTCCTGATTCCTCCCTAGCCATACTAAACTGTGAGTCAATTAAACCTTTTTCCTCTATAAATTACCTAGTCTCAGGCAGTTCTTTATAGCAGTATGAAAATGGACTAATACACCCGGTATGAGAGCAGTTTGTTTCTCCTAACCTCTCGAGCTAACTTGGGGGAAGATCTGGAGATACTGTGATGCAAAGACACTTGGTAAAGATGTAGACATTTCCTCAGATCTGTGGTTGAGTGTAGGATTCCATTTTTAATCTGGGCACATATAAAGTCAGCATTCGTTGGTGAGCATGGCCATGTATCTCAGGCCAGAGATTGGGTCTTCTATTATTGAGTGAGTGGGATAGGAGTCTCCCCAGCCTGAGCAGTGAAAAGATTATCAGCAGTAGGCACTGGAATTGTGCTCTCACTTGTCACAGGCCTGGCATCGGAAGAATGTTTTTAAAGCTGCGTTTTCTGCTGTACAATGAGATTTGTAGCCAGGGCCAGCTTGGTGACCTGGAACAGGTCTGCATGTGTCATGTCTGGGCACCCCAGCCTAATCCACTAAGATTGTGATGCAGTTGGCACCCTTTCTGTTCCATACCCATGCAGATCTTCAGGTATTCAGAGTATCCTCTTGTCTGGATCAGCAGTCTGAGCTATCCCACCTTTCCTGTGCATAGATCATGGTGCAGTGAGACCCTTTTCACTCCACATCTAGGGGGATCTCCAGAAATCTGGAGCACCTCCTTACATGGATTACCAACCTGATTGCCCCACCCTTCAAGTGCAGAGATCCTGTGCATGGTCATGACCAGGTAGATTTCTAGGCATTCAGAGTACCAGTTCAGCTGGTTCAGCAGCCTGAGCTACCCACCCTTCCTAGGCATAGATTATGGTGCAGTGTGGCCCTCTATGCTCCACACCCAGGCAGATCTCCAGGCATCTTGAGTACCCACTATCTTGGATTAGGAGTTTTGGCCACCCCAGTCCCCGTGCAGAGAGCTTGGGCTGAGGAGGTTTCCAAACTACACACCTAGGCACAGCTCTGGGTGCTTTGCTTGGTGTCTACCTACCAGATTCCCTCTTAGCACTGGTGCTTGCACCTGCCTTTGGGGGCCCCATAGGCTCTCCTGCCTGGTGTGACCCCACCCATCTTTCCCCCAGCTACACCTCAGGACTGAGGAGGGATCTCAGATCAATGTGCATTCCATGAATCAGCCTGAGGCAACAGAGAGCTTCTCCCAATAGACAAGTTTATACTCAGTCACTGTTTCTGGTTCTTATGTATAAGTACCTTCTACTAACTTGTAGATTGAAATACACAGGCCAGTACAAAAACTTTCAACAAAAACACATACGGCTATAGAAGAATTCTGTATACAAGAAATCTGGCACCATAAAAATATGTGAATCAATGACACCATCAAAGGATCACACTAGATCTCCAACAACAGTCTGTAACCAAAATGGAAACTCAAAAATGACAGATAAAGATTTCAAAGCATGGATTGCAAGGAAGCTTAACTAGATCAAAAACAAGGTTGAAAAATCCACACAAACAAACTTTTAGAGCAATCCAGGCCCACTGAGATAATGAAAACAGTGAGTGAATCCTGCACTCGCAACTGAGGTATACAAGTTCTCTCACTGGGACCAACGAGCTGGTTGGTGCAACCCGTGGAGAGTGAGGAAAAGCAGGGTGGTGCAATGGCTCACCTGGGAACCACATGGGGCAAAGGGAGCTCCCACCCCCAGGCAAGGGAGGCAATGAGTGATTGTGCTACCACACCCAAGAAACCTCAGCAGCCACTCAGCTGGAGACTACCTGAGACTACAGAGTTCCCTGGTGGAAGAGTGGCCATCATCATGCCTAAGATGACAGTTTTTCGGGGAGGGGCAGCATCTATCACTGCTGACAGGGCAATCAGGCAAGAGAAAGAAATAAAGGATATTCAGATAGTAAGAGAGAAAGTAAAACTGTCTCTGTTTGCAGATGACATGATCCTATATCTAGAAAACCTCACCATCTCAGCCCAAAAGCTTCTTAAGATGATAAGCACCTCAGCAAATTCTCAGGACACAAAATCAATGTGCAAAAATCACAAGTCTTGCTATACACCAACAATAGCCAAGCAGACAGCCAGATCATTAATGAACTATAATTCACAACTGCTACAAAGAGAATAAAATAGGAATACAGCTAACAAGAGAAGTGAAGGACCTTTTCAAGGAGAACTGCAAACTACTTCTCAAGGAAATCAGAGAGAACACAAACAAATGGAAAAACTTTCAATGCTCATGGATAGGAAGAATCACTATCGTGAAAATGGCCATACTGCTCAAAGTAATTTATTGATCCAATGCTATTCTCATTGAAGTACCACTGACATTTTTCATAGATTTAGAAAAATGTATTTTAAAATTTATATTGAACAAAAAAAAGAGCCTGTATAGCCAAGACAATCCTAAGCAAAAAGAACAAAGCTGAAAGCATCAGATTACCTGACTTCAAATTATACTACAAGGCTACAGTAACCACAGTAATCAAAACAGCATGGTCCCAGTACCAAAAGAGACACATAGACGAATAGAGCAGAATAGATCAGAAATAAGACTGCATGTCTACAACCTTCTGATCTTCGAAAAATGACAAAAACAAGCAATGGGAAACAAATTTCCTATTTAATAAATGATGCTGGAAGAACTGGCCAGCCATATGCAAAAAATTGAAATTTGACTCTTTCCTTATATCTTATACGAAAATTAACTCAAGGTGGATTGAAGGCCTAAATGTAAAATCCAAAACTATAAAAACCCTAGAAAAACATCTAGGCAATACCATTCAGGACATAGACACAGGCAAAAATTTCATGACGAAAGTGTCAAAAGCAGTTTCAACAAAACCAAAAAAAACGGCAAATGGGATCTAATTAAACTAAAGAGCTTCTGCACGGCAAAAGAAATAATCAGAATGAACAGAAAACCTACAGAATGAGAGAAAATTTTTGCACTCTATCCATCTGACAAAGGTCTAATATGCAGAATCTACAAAGAACTTAAAAAAAATTATAAGAAAAAAACAAATAACCCCATTACAAATTGGCCAAAGGGCATGAACAGACACTTCTGAAAAGAAGACATTTATGCAACCAACAAACATGAAAAAAAGCTCAACATTACTCATCATTAGAGAAATACAAACCAAAACCTCAATGAGATACCATCTTATACCAGTCAGAATGGCGATTATTAAAAAGTCAAGAAGCAACAGATGCTGGTGAGGCTGTGGAGAAATAGAAATGATTTTACACTGTTGGTAGAAAGGTAAATTAGTTCAATCATTGTGGAAGATAGAGTGGTGATTCCTCAAAATACCTAAAACC
>NW_012099543.1:922851-924403 GCF_000951045.1 Mandrillus leucophaeus | reverse complement strand
TGATCTCGGCTCACCGCAACCTTTGCCTCCCGGGTTTAAGCAACTTTCCTGTCTCACCCTCCTGAGTAGCTGGGCTTACATGCATGCATCACTACGCCCGGCTAATTTTGTATTTTTAGTAGAGATGGGTTTCTCCATGTTGATCAGGCTGGTCTCGAACTCCCGACCTCAGGTGATCCACCCACCTGGGCCTTCCAAAGTGCTGGAATTATAGGCATGAGCCACTGTGCCTGGCCATGTTCTCACTTATAAGTGGGAGTTGAACAAGAAGAACACATGGGCACAGAAGAGGAACAACACACACTGGGGCCTGTCAGGGGAGTGTGGAAGGAGGGAGAGCATCAGGATAAATAGCTAAATAGCTCATGCATGTGGAGCTTAATACCTAAGTGATAGGTGCAGCAAACCACCATGGCAAACATTTAGCTATGTCACAAAGCTGCACATCCTGCACATGTATCCCAGAACTTAAAATAAAATAAAGTAATTAAAAAAAAAAATTGATCCAGGAAATGAAGGAAGATGTAAACATCTTAAAAACAAATTAATGAGAGCTTCTGGAATTGAATAATTCACTTAAGGAATTTCTAAATACAATTGCAAGCTTTATCAATGAACTGGGCAAAGTAGAAAAAAGTAATTTCAGAGCTTAAAGACCCGTCTTTTGAGCTAACTCAGTCAAACGAAAAGTAAAAAGAAAATAATTTTTAAAAATGAACAAAGTCTTTGAGAAAAGTAATGCCTCTCTCCTATAGCCATCTGATCTTTGACAAAGTCAACCAAAGTAAGCAATGAGGAATGACTTTCAATTCAGTAATTTGTTCTGATATAGCTAGCTAGCTATTTGCCGAAGAATGAAACTGTACTCCTACCTTTCACCATACACAAAAATTAACTCAAGATAGATTAAAAATTTAAGATATCAAACTATAAGAAACCTAGAAGAAAACCTAGGAAATACCATTCCTGACATTGGCCTTGGGAAAGAATTTATGACTAAGTCCTCAAAAGAAATTGCAGCAAAAGAAAACATTTACAAGTGGGTCCTAATTAAACTAAAGAACTTCTGCTTGGCAAAAGAAAGTATCCACAGAGTAAACGGACAACTACAGATGGGAAAAAATATTTGCAATATACACATCCCACAGAGGTCTAATGTCCAGAATCTTTAAGGAACTTAAACTATCGAACAAGCAAAAACAAATAACCCCACTAAAATCAGCAAAAGATATGAACAGACACTTCTCACAAGTTGTTCGTAAAAGTGAATAAATGTTCAACATCACTAACCATCAAAGAAATGTGAATCAAAACCACAATGAAATACTATCACACACCAGTCAGAATTGCTGTTATTAAAAATTCAAAAAACAACAGATGCTGGTGAGGCTGTGGAGAAAAGGGAATGCTTATAACTGTTGGTGGAAATATAAACTAGTTCAGCCACTGTGGAAAGCAATTTGAAGATTTCTTAAAGAACTTAAAACAGAACTATCAATGTAGTAATCCTATTACTGGGTATATATACCAAAAAAAAGAGAAAGAAAGAAAG
>NW_012099543.1:916405-922386 GCF_000951045.1 Mandrillus leucophaeus | reverse complement strand
CATTCAATATACCCAGGTTAAAAATTTACACATATATGCCTTGAATCTAAAATAAAAGTTGAAATTATTTTTTAGGACCCCCAAAACCAATTATATACCTAATCAATGTAAAAATATTACACTTCCTACATCATTTAACATTTGGATGATGATACTTCAGAGGTTTCATTCCTGGGATTATTCTGAGCTCTTGGAAAGCAGAATTGTGTACCCCCAAGAAGTTTTCTTCTTACTCTCTTTAAATATTACATTTAAATAGTGATTTTAAAAGTTTATTAAGCTAAATAATTTATATCCTATTAGTGGTTGTCATTCTGAAACTCAAATTGTATTTTATCATTTATAAATTTCGAACAAATTATTTGAGACATGTTTTCTTTTTGTTGACATGACTAAAAGCAGTGTAAAAAATCTACCAATTCACTACTTTTGTTGCAAAAATGACAGGTTATGATAGATAATTTCTAGAATTAATGTATAGAGACTCTGATTTTTCCATGTCTCCTATATTTCAAAAGGACAAAAGTGTACCCTTTTATTATGATGGTTAGTGATGTAGCAGAAATTTTACACTCTACTAAAAAAAATTAAAAATAAGTATAAACCAAAAAAACTTCACTGATTTTCCTGTTGCTAATTTTAAGTCACTTCTGTAAGTGGTGAAACAGAAAGAGAAAAGACCTAAGGTCTGGAAGAGTTATCATTAGCCTAAAATTAGAAGACACCTAATTAGAGGTTTAATCAGTACCGCATCTTGTGAATCATTAACTATATTTTAAACATCTGCATATCCAATGACAGGTGGGACTTCATAGTCATTATCAGGAAAATTCAGGTTTCACATCAGATGCTTGTCAAAACTCAGGACATTCTGGTGATAATACTACTTTCTATATGTATTGTGTTTTCTGCTGTAC
Organism: Mandrillus leucophaeus; assembly: GCF_000951045.1. Taxonomy (NCBI): domain Eukaryota; kingdom Metazoa; phylum Chordata; class Mammalia; order Primates; family Cercopithecidae; genus Mandrillus; species Mandrillus leucophaeus. The sequence continues at coordinate 921,469 of NW_012099543.1, read as the reverse complement.
AGTGCATTTCACATGATCATCATACTTGTGTCTTGTTTCAAACCTGCAGTGTAGGTAGAGACTTTAAATAAAACAGGTGAGGAGCATAGGGCTCAGCAAAACCAAATTATTTTCTTAAGTCAATAATCATTAATAGTTGAGATGTTCTAAATCTATAGTTTTCTTATCACCAATATATTGACTGTCAAATATACTAATTTATAGATTACACTACTACACACTTCTGATTTTCTTTGGCTCTGAAAATGTAAGGTATCTAAAGAGAAAAAGCAAACAAAAGTAGGCACGGTGTATTTCTACATAATAAGGTAAGAAAGAAACTCCTCATGTAAAGTCTAAATTTGACATCCACTCAAAGTTAAATTCTTTGTTGCCTTGTTACCACTTATATTCACCAACACCCCCACTGACACACACATCCCTTTCCATTTACAGTTGGGTGCTGCCTAACAATGTTTTGGCCAATGACTGACCACATATACAATGATGATCTCATAAGATTACAATACATATTTTTACCGTGCTTGTTCTATTTTTAGATATATTTAGTTACAAAAGTACTTACCATTGTGTTACAATTGTCCACAGTATTTAGTACAGTCACATGCTGTGCATGTTTCTGGCTTGGATCAATAGGATGTAGTACATAGCCTAGCTGTGTAGTAGGCTATACCATTGAATTTGTGTAAGTACACTCCGTGATGTTTGTAGAATGACAAAATCATCTAATGATGCAGTTCTCAGAATGTAGTCCATTGCTAATGAACACAGGACTGTACTTATTCTACTGTAATTGAAGAAGAAACTCATTGTGTCAAACTCAAAGTGGTTTTTGGCTAATTCATTCTCTTCATCTTCCTCTATCATTTTAACTGCCTTAGTAGATGGATTTTCACGTGTCCCATATGTATGTGTTCTTATGATTCTCTTCATCACAGTAATTTTTTTTTTCCTTATGTAGAAGAATAAGAAACATCGCTGAGTTCTAATTCCAGTTTTGCTACTAAGGGCTTGACGTTGATCAAGTCCCTCTTTCCCGTAAGCGTTTAGGTCTTCTCTGAACTGAGGTTACCAATTGATTGCAAAAACACACTGATATTAATTACCAAGCACTTGACATCAGGTGAAATTTAATACGAATGCTTTGGAAACAGAGCGTACATCGTTATCTTTCTTGGGTACATTTCCATGTTTACTGGAACACTATAGTGATTCTGGTTCCTGCGATGACTTTACAGAATAAAGTCTGTTTTAGACTGGCAACCCTTTCCAGGTGTCCTTCAACTATTCAATCATTTAATGCAGTTTTGCTTTTGTTTTCCTTTGATATCCAATACAATTATTTTGATTAGTAAACATATATGTCTTTTTAAAATGTTTTAAAATCTCTATTTGCATTTAATTAAATATACATTTAGCTGGTATATATCCTTGCTTAGCTTTGTTTTTGGATTGAATATGAGAAAAATAAGTACATGAGTAAATGGCTCTTAATGTTCCAATTTAAGGTAGTGAATGAATGGGGAAGTACATAAGAAACTGTGACACCTCTCTGGGTCTCTCTGTTACTCTTGCTCTAGAGCTTCTTCTCCCCTTCACTAGAATAAGAAGATTTGTGATACAAACTGCACTGAATAAGAAATGTCTTTATATGGAAATAAGAATGAACAAGAACCTTGAGGATAATTTAGTCCTTCCTTTTACACATGAAATCTCAAATGACTAGTCCTAGTACACATAGATCCTAGACACTAAGAACTGCGGTAAAAAAAGAAAGAAAAAAACCGAGTGACCCTTGATTCACATAGGTCAGAGTTTTTCCTGATGTGATACACATGATATATATCTTTTATCAAAGCCACATATACAATCAAAAGAGGTATAAGACAAAGCATTATGTATAAGAGTTCATATTTCTAACTTAAGTATTATGTATACATCTCTAAACATCCAATTTGCACCTTTCAAACATACAACATATGAATAAAATGTATTATTTTAGGTAAACTGATTTTTGAAAAAGAATATGCTAGTTTCAAAATAATTTTTTATTCTCCTTACAGATTTTCAATTTACTAATGAAAATTGAGTTGGGAGTAATAGAGTTTAGCAGATAAACAATCTTATTACTGGTATTGGTGGCATAGCTAGTTTAATCTTATTACTGGTATTGGTGGGATAGCTAGTTTAATCTTATTACTGGTATTGGTGGGATAGCTAGTTTATATAAGGATCAGGAAGAAAGCTTACAGGAGGAAAAAATATGTACAGGATAATGAGATATAATATTCATTGAACCATAAATACACATACCTGATTGGTTAAGTTGCAAAGCCATTATTACTTTCCTATGAACAAGACTGACTGTATAAAAATGTTATTTCACCCTGTTTCTACTAAAAAAAAAAATTACAAAAATTAGCTGGGTGTGATGGCACGTCCCTGTATTCCCAGTTATTCAGGAGGTTGAGGCAGAAGAATCGCTTGAACCCGAGAGGTGAAGGTTGCAGTGAGCTGAGATCGTGTCCCTGCACTCCAGCCTGGGTGACAAAGCGAGACTCCATCATCTGTCTCTCTCTCTCTCTCTCGAGATATTCACAACTAGTTAATCATCTGACATCTATGATAAAAAAGATTTTTGAATAACAGTTTTTAAAATAATCTATAAATTATTCACTCTAATATAGATCTGCCAATTTATTTTAGGAAAGATATATATAACCTATTCTAATCTTAGAACATATTAAAAGGAAAACCCAGGAATCCTAACACTGGTGACCCACTTTGAAATCCTATACAAAGGATCAGAGAGTTGTAGAAGTGGGAGAGGCCTTAGATATAACTTCCTCCAACTCCTTCATTTTCCAGACTACAAACATGGGGTTCAGAAAGGTTAAGTGATTTGGCCATGGTCATAGAACTCATTAAAGGCAGAGCTGGTCTAGATTCTAAGATCTTATCTCCCGACTGTTCTCTTTCTACTTAAGGCTGCTTTGAAAATTTGTACTTCCTCAGGATAGGAAAGAAGATGGTAGAAATGAAGAGTATGACTTAGGTACTGCAATTTTTATCTGATTTATTAAATAAAAGAACAACTACTAACCATTTTGAGAGCTGAAGTGGGAGAACATTATTTTTAAAAATATATACCACAACTTAGTGACAGATTATGTGGTTGCAAGAAGCCAATATGGTTATTTATTCTAACAAAAGTACTAAATCATATAGAATATTGCATAATTAGTAACTAGCCTGTCAGAGCAAGACAGTTGTGAAGTTGTTGGCTTTTACATTTAAGGGGACACAGTACAATGTAAGTGTTGACAGCAACATCTATGATTTACCTGTAGCTTCTTTCTGTTGGAGCTATTTATTTCATTCCATTGATCTGGACAATTTGCCCTGTAGGCATTTACTTGGATTTTTAACTAGTATACCGTCAATTTAGAAACGACTCCTCTAAATTGTAACTTCTTCTAAATTGTAACTTCTTCTTTGAACATTCTGTTCATCTGGTGTCTTATTGGTATAATGATATTTGTCATCTTTCTAAAAGATATATAGATAGGAATGTAGAAGAATGTATTAACAATTTTTCCAACATAATTTAGAGAGAAGTACCATATATAGACAAATTATTGTCATTAAGTCAGAATTTTAAAAAGCCACATTGCTTTTGATTTATTTTTTCTACGATGTTGATACAGTGTTGATTTGTGGCTTCAGTTAAACATGGAAAGCAGAATACGTATTGAGCCAGTAAAACATAAGTCTTAGAACTTTTGGCAATTGATTTACCAGTATAGAATTTTTTTTACCTAGATGTCATGTGGGGTTTTAACCAGTTTCTAAAAGCATTTAAGTTTAAAAATCTGTTTAACTTATGAATTTCATCTGAAAATGGTTGCAAGACATTAGAAATGTTATGTTAGAAAAGTAAATGGAAATTGTCATTCTGAAGGATGCTCAAATATCCAAGACATGGTTGAGAATTCAGAATAAAAAGAAAACATCTCTAAACAAAGTAGATGTACTAAAATTGAGTGACTATAATTCATACAGTACTGTACTTATAGGAAACTACATAGACATTCAATCATAAATTCTGTATTTTTATAAGACCAATTTCCAATGAATTTGATTTGTCATTTGGTTGCTTAAATTATAATAAGTTAGAATTTAGGTAAGAAAGGACCAGGTTGATAGAGGTAGTCACAACAGGACAATAGAAAAAAGTGAAACAAATCTGAAAGGAAATGTAAAACCAAGCAAATAAATATTATACATCAACAGAAATGGACATTTAGAGCAAAGGTACTTTCAGGTTACTTAACACAGGGATAAATGGCCTCCATACCTCCTTTGAACAAAAATGTGGCACAGCATTTGGAATGGTAATAGCACTTTCTCTTTCTCTATTTAAATATGCTTTTGTCAAGTTGATAATGAAACTCTGATCTGACCAAGTGCACTAATGCTTTGTAGCACTCTGTATAAGTGACTATTCCAGTCATTAAAATGCCACAGTGTGGTGGAAGCAGCGCCTCTAAGTCAAGTCTGGTTTTGAGTACCAATTGTGTCACTTCAATAGCAGTGCCAACACTGATATGTTTCTTAAATTTGCTGAGCTTTTGCTCCTTATTCACAAAATGGAGATTAAAAATAAGTGCCAAATAGGCTGCTTTTGGCAATCAAATTGTTTTATAAGGCACTCAGCATTCTGCTTGATACATATTAAATATTAGTTTTTTACTTATTATATGTCAAAGTTCTATTTGAGTCATTTTAAATTGAAACCATTTATCAAATTCATGGCAGATTTTTTTTTTCTAAAATTATACATTGCATATAATTGTATTCACCATCATTATTATAGACATTCGTTTTGCTGTGTTTTAATATAGTGATATCAAAAGGAACCATTGAGGCATATAGTATTATTTTATACTATACTAATTTACCCCAGACTAAAATGAATATTTTAAATTTGTGTATGTAGCTGTATGTACATATGTGTATGTGTGGTATGCATCTGTGTAGGTTTTTTTGTTTTTTTTTTTTTTT
>NW_012099543.1:909005-916353 GCF_000951045.1 Mandrillus leucophaeus | reverse complement strand
GCTCACTGCAAGCTCCGCCTCCTGGGTTCACGCCATTCTCCTGCCTCAGCCCCCCAAGTAGCTGCAACTACAGGCATCCGCCACTACGCCCGGCTAATTTTTTGTATTTTTAGTAGAAACAGGGTTTCACCATGTTAGCCAGGATGATCTCAATCTTCTGACCTCGTGATCCGCCCGATGTGTGTAGTTTAAAAAAGTCCTTCAATTTCTTCCCTAGCTGTTAGTCATCACCACATGGTTACTAGTGGATGTTTCTTCAATAATTTCTTCACCTATTTGGTTTCTTTCTATTCACTGAGAGTTAAGAAAACTAAATTTATTAGCAAGGGTGTGATGGTTAATAATAAGTGTCAACTTGATTGGATTGAAGGATGCACAGTGTTGTTCCTGGGTGTGTCTGTGAGGGTGTGGCCAAAGGAGATTAATATTTGACTCAGTGGACTGGGGAAGGCAGACCTACCATTAATCTGGGTGATCACCATCTAATCAGCTGTCAGTGCAGCCAGAATAAAGCAGGCAGAAAAATGTGAAAAGACTAGACTGGCTTAGCCTCCCAGCCTACATCTTTCTCCCGTGCTGGATGCTTCCTGCCCTCGAACGTCAGACTCCAAGTTCTTCAGTGTTGGGGCTCAGACTGGCTTCTTTGCTTCTTAGCTTGCGGATGATTTATTGTGGGACCTTGTGATCATGTGAGTTAATACTCCTTAATAAACTTCCCTTTATATATACACCTATTCTATTAGTTCTGTTTCTCTACAGAATCCCGATTAATACAGAAGGTCCCAAGTTTGTCTTTGTGCACATGTGTTAGGGAGTGGGGCAGTAAATGAGTCAGTATATAATTTTTTTAAATCATTATTTTCTTATCTGTTTGTTTGAACTTGTGACATGTATTTTAGCTATATGTACTTTGACCACTTTTACTCTCTATCTGGGTTTCTGTGCTCTGTTCCTGATATAGTAATTTGATGGATTATTTTTATGTAGGTGAGGATTTAGTATCAATGTTAGCCTTTGGTTGAATCTGTTTAAAGCATACTTTAATTTATTGATTCAAATATTTTAAAAAGTAAATACAATGTATTTGATTCACTTAGCAGTATTCATTAAAAGAACTGGTTTGGCAGATGTATATACTTCACAGAATTTTTCTTTTTTACTCCCAATTTTTTTCCTGTTCCATTCAAGTGAAAAACAATTCTAGAATGTAACATAGGTAGATTTTCCTGCGAAGATCTTCAACAAAACAAAACAAAACAAAACAAAACAAAAATCAGTTTTGTCTTGTTCTCTGACCAAGTAAATTGCATTCATTTCAGAGATGGTCTCTTTCATACAGTTTGCTTCCTCTAAATGTCTCTATAACTCATACTGCCACCTACTGGCACCCTCCAATATAGCAGCCATGTTTTGAGTCTCCAAAAAAGGTAAGACTGCTTTTTAAACAAAAATCTTGGTGATTGATATTGTTGAAATTATGCTCCAATTCTTTCTTTAATTATACATGATACAGGGGTAGGTATTAAATATAACTTATTTTTTTCTTTTTTAAATTACTAAAACGGAGCCTGCAAACATTTGTAATTCCATTCTAGCATTGTTAAAATAGCCGTTATTTTACATCTTTCCCCCATGCACTGCTGTATTATTGCATCACAAAATAATCTTGTGTGTTGACGGGTAATAAATTTCCTTTTCCTTCTGTGTGTTTGATGAAATTAAAATTTGTGAAATAATGACCAAATTATGGCATTTTAATTTTAGACATAAAATGTAAGTAAGTGTCCTGAATTAGATTTAAAATAGTTTTTATTCATAATTCAGAAGTATCTGTTTTGAGTGACATTTAAAAGCAAACAAAAAGTCACATGCAAAAGGAATTTTCAGACCAAGGAAAAACACTTATATCCCAAATGATAAATTGTGGTAGTCTACTCTTTAAAATTATAAAATAAGTTCCTGGCCTACTTTTAACATAATGGCTGTAAAATTTAGATCATTTTCTAAATATTCAAATTCAGTGGAGTTGTAAGCAGAGCTTGAAGCAAATTTACCTCTTTTTTTTTTTTTTTTGGAGCGCAAATATATTTACTGGCAACCTTTAATTATTATGGACTATGAAAAATCGTTCATGTCCAAAGTACCTTATTAAATGTAATTAATGGGTTGAAAAGTCTCTTCCCTTTTCCCAAAGATCTCAATGTAGAGTAAGTGGAATTAAGTTATACAATTGCACTTAGGAAATCAATGAATTGGAGGACAACCTCAGAGAGGTGACTTTAACCTCTGCCTCTCAGAGTTATTCAGAATTAAATAAATTTTAAGAACATAATGCATGTAAACATTCAGCTTCCACCTTCATGTTTTAAGAAGGACCACTTTTGTAATATAATTTAAAATGAAGTTTTCTCATTTCTTACCTGTAAGCTAATGTAATGGCAATTTTATTTTTTTATATATATGTATATATATTTTAATATATTTTAGCACTAAGGTATTTTAAATACTCCCTTTTCTAGTTTCTAACTTCTCCTTTTTTCACAATATATTTTATTTTTTAATTTTTGCTCTCCTTTTCATTTTCAAACCAAGACGGCTTCCCCCAAAATTATGTAGCTTTCTTTAAGGAAGAAAAAAATATGTTTTATTTTCTTTTTTTTAATGATATATACTGAATATGTAATGAACTCAATTGTGAAAAAAATTTAAATATTTAAATTACTTTTTCTCAAATAATTCTTTTTTTTTTGTCTCTGCTTTTTCCTCAAATAAAAATAATACACAATTTTGTCCTCTGACTGAGGGTCCTATTCAATTATATTAGAGAAAAATAAATTGAAAATGAACAGCAGTGGTGTGTGCAGTTAATAATCAAACACTGTTACTGAATACAATTCCATTTTAGGAATTTGATGATATTGGGGCATTAAGTTATTTTACTTTTTTATGGATGAAATTACCACAGTCTCAAAGTTTATGAGTCAGTGAAGAAAGCTGTGAAGCCACTTCTTTAAAATCATTGTAACACAAAAATTTTATGGACTCCCTCAAATCTACCCAACTTTGCTTGCTAAATACTGTACATTTTAGAATGCAGGAGTGGCTTAAATAAATGGAAGATGTCAAAATGTACTATTCCATAACTATCCATAAAGCATTTACTAAAGGAATTTCACCACCAAAAATAAAACATGGATTAAAATAAACAAAAAATTTAGTTTCATTGTACACTCTACACATAAAAGGCATGCCTACTTTGCAAAGTAAATGATTCCATTAAGATCTATATGGATTAGACCTTTCAAACAACTCTATAATTTTAAAGACTAAGCAGGTACAACTGAACACTTATGACAAGTATCAACTCATGGAATGACCCATTGGATTGGTCAAATTTTCCATATCATCCCATGATTCACATAAATGTTTCAAATAGTTCTCCTTTTGAAGAAGTTAAATATGGCTTATGTAGATTTGTCAAGTTAATAAAAAAATAAAATAAAACTTCCCATTTATATTCCTGGACTAGCTCTTGAATTTCACTTTTTGTTTTCTTACTGCAGCATGGAAGACACTTAACAGTAATACTAACAAAACAACAAATAAGTTTTAATTCTGTGCAAGTGAAAGTCACAAACTTTGAAAATTTATCATGGGCTTTTAATTATTCTAAGACTGTTTCCATAAATTAGAAAGAAATTCAGAAATACAAGATAATGTAAAACTGGAATTTTCTCCTCACATGGCCTAGTAAGGCTGTGAAATGCAAACTAACGTCATTCTTTAAAACATATTCTATTGCCGTTGCTTTTGGTGTTTTAGACATGAAGTCCTTGCCCATGCCTATGTCCTGAATGGTATTACCTAGGTTTTCTTCTAGGGTTTTTATGGTTTTAGGTCTAACATTTACGTCTCTAATCCATCTTGAATTAACTTTCGTATAAGGAGAAAGGAAAGGATCCAGTTTCAGCTTTCTACTTATGGCTAGCCAATTTTCCCAGCACCATTTATTAAATAGGGAATCCTTTCCCCATTTCCTGTTTTTGTCAGGTTTGTCAAAGATCAGATGGCTGTAGACGTATGATATTATTTCAGAGGGCTCTGTTCTGTTCCATTGGTCTGTTTCTCTCTTTTGGTACCAGTACCATGCTGTTTTGGTTACTGTAGCCTTGTAGTATAGCTTGAAGTCAGGTAGCGTGATGCCTCCAGCTTTGTTCTTTTGGCTTAGGATTGTCTTGGCAATGCGGACTCTTTTTTGGTTGCATATGAACTTTAAAGCAGTTTTTTCCAATTCTATGAAGAAAGGGCTAATATCCAGAACCTACAAAGAACTCAGTCAAATTTACAAGAAAAAAACAAATAACCCCATCAAAAAGTGGGCAAAGGATACGAACAGACACTTCTCAGAAGAAGACATTCATACAGCCAATAGACACATGAAAAAATGCTCATCATCACTCGCCATCAGAGAAATGCAAATCAAAACCACAATGAGATAACATCTCACACCAGTTAAAATGGCAATCATTAAAAAATCAAGAAATAACAGGTGCTGGAGAGAATGTGGAGAAATAGGAACACTTTTACACTGTTGGTGGGAGTGTAAACTAGTTCAACTATTGTGGAAAACAGTGTGGCAATTCTTCAAGAATATAGAACTAGAAATACCATTTGACCCAACCATCCCATTACTGGGTATATACCCAAAGGATTATAAGTCATGCTGCTATAAAAACACATGCACACATATGTGTATTGTAGCACTATTCACAATAGCAAAGACTTGGAATCAACCCAAATGTCCATCAATGACAGACTGGATTAAGAAAAGGTGGCATATATACACCATGGAATACTATGCAACCATAAAAAAGGACTAGTTCGTGTCCTTTGTAGGGACATGGATGCAGCTGGAAACCATCATTCTCAGCAAACTATCACAAGAACAGAAAACCAAACACCACATGTTCTCACTCATAGTTGGGAATTGAAAAATGAGATCACTTGGACACAGGAAGGGGAACATCACACACCGGGTCCTATTGTGGTGAGGGGGTAGCAGGGAGGGATAGCATTAGGAGATATACCTAATGTACATGACGAGTTAATGGGTGCAGCACATCAACATGGCACATGGATACATATGTAACAAACCTGCGCATTGTGCACATGTACCCTAGAACTTAAAGTATTAAAACAAAATTCTGTTTATATCACCTAATAATAAAGTTTTTTTCTTCCTCGAAGGTGAAAAAATATTTTTTAGGTAACCTGGGCACTGAGTAAAGTTGTAACCTGGGCACTGAACAAAGTTATAAAGTGAAATCTCATTGTCTTGATGAAAACACTGTAACTTCTAAAGAATATTTTCAGTAGGACATTTTCAGAACAGGTGTCCTGTGACCTTCATTGACCAAATTCTTCCCTGAGTTCTCAGGAGCACCTGTCTATTCTTCAAATTTATTGGGTGTTGCTGAGCATCTGAAAAAACCAAATCTGTCCTCTGCAACACTGAGTAGTAGACTGCTCTACTATTCCCCCTTAGTGAAATCATTTTCTTGAAAGTGAAAATATGTTAAAATGTTCTTTAAGAAAAGTTTCAGTTTTTACTCAGTCTCTAGCTTTTGACCCAGTTTATCAGTCACTTTCTGATTGTTTAAAGAATTTTGTCCATCACTTAACTGCTAAGATTCTACATCCTTTTATTGTGCCACCTACTTCCTTGACCTCTCCTTCTTAGTCTTTTCTGGCTTCACCTCCTCTTCCCGTTTTCCAAATTTCTAGATCCCTGGAATTTTACCCTTAAATTTCACCTCTTCATCTTTACTCCCTCCCTAAGTAACTGTTAGCTCTCATGAATGCAAATGCCTTGTATCTACCAATAACTTCTCCATTTAAAAAATCTCCAGCTCCAAACCAATTCCCTGAATTAGCTGTTGAATTTCACTTTTCTGTTTTCTGGACTCTCGACTCTATTTCAAACTTCCTCTTCATCAACATTTCCTCTTAAACTTCTCACACATTTCTCAAATTTTAATAGGCCCAAAACCAAACTCTTAATGTTTCTCTCCAAATTTCACTCCTCTCACTGATCCCCATTTCAGGAGAGGATATCACCTTCTTGCTCAGGCCAAACATATTAAAGTTGGCCTTGACTTTGATCTTCTTCTCATACCCAATGAGACCAGTTGATATAGTTAAGGCTAGCTCTAATGTATGTAATATATATCCCAAAGTCCTACCACTGCTACTATATCCAGTCTTTTCACTTTCAATATAGTTTTCACTCCCTATCCAGAAAAATCCTTTCAAAACACAGGTCAGATCATGCTTATACCTTGTTTATAACCTTCCAATGGCCTCTTCAGATAATAAACAAAAATTCCAGAGTTCTTGCTACAGCTTGCATGGCCTTATGTGAAAAAGTCCTTGATTATCTCTTCAATTTGATCTTCACTATTTTCCTTTTCAACTCCTCAAACAACTATCTTTGCTATTTCATTTACACAAGACAATAATATTTATGGTTTAAGGCCCCTGAACTTTCTGGTCCCTGTGTCTAAAAAGTTTTCTCCTCAAATATGTGAATTACTTGCTTTCTCATTTTATTCAAGTCTGTATTCAGCCATAATCACAGGGTCCATTTTTGACCACCATATAGAAAATAAGTCCCTTATATACTCTCTATATTCTATTTTATCTTTATCATTACTAACTTTATTAGACTGCATGTTGTTGATGCATTTGTTTCCATCTTTCTAAATACGAATGTGTCAAGGTCTTTATCCATACCATTCATCAACATTAGCTAAAACATGTGCCTAGCACATAGCAGGCACTCAATACTTATTAGGTGAATGAATGAATCTTAACTATAATACATTTCCAAGTAGAGGTGCACAAAAAGTACATTGCTATAATAAGCACATATAGATAACCAATGTAGCATATAGGTAACCACACATAACTTAACAATTATAGCAGTTCTCTGTAGTTTTGTCAATAAAAGTACCATTATTTTATCAGAGAAATGTTATGGGAATAAGTAAGTAAAATTAGTCTTTCACTTTTCTTAGTCATTACAATTATTACATTATGTAACTATCCATCCTGCTTTCCTTGTTCTGACACTGATAACCTTAAAATCTTGATGACTGATCAATCTGAATTTTTTCCTTGATTTGGAAATTATTTATTTATTTATTTATTTATTTATTTATTTAGAGACGAGTCTCGCTCTGTCGCCCAGGCTGGAGTGCAGTGGTACAATCTCGGCTCACTGCAAGCTCCACCTCTCGGGTTCATGCTATTTTCCTGCCTCAGCCTCCCAAGTAGCTGGGACTACAGG
>NW_012099543.1:900569-908955 GCF_000951045.1 Mandrillus leucophaeus | reverse complement strand
CCTGGCTAATTTTTTGTATTTTTAGTAGAGATGGGGTTTCACCATGTTAGCCAGGATGGTCTTGATCTCCTGACCTCGTGATCCACCCTCCTTGGCCTCCCAAAGTGCTGGGATTACAGGGATGAGCCACCGCGCCCAGCCAAATGAAATTATTTTTAAAAAAGGTCTAATTGTGGGTAAAAGTTGCTGACAAATTTTTACCATTGACCACTTATGAGATGATTAATTTTAATGTTATTTTATCTGTGTATTAGTTTTCTAGTCACACCATTACAAAATACCACAGAGAGGTTTAAATAACAAGAATTGATTTACACACAGTTCTGGAGGCTAGAAGTTCAAGCTCAAAGAGTCAGCAGATTTGGTTTCTTCTGAGTCTTTCCTTAGCTTGCATATGGCTGCTTTCCCGTTGTGTCTTTATATGGAATTTTCTCTGTGTGTAAGCTCCCCTGATGTTTCTCTTTGTGTGTTCAAATTTCCATTTCTTATAAGGACACCAATCAGATGGGATCAAGGCACACCCTTACCAGTTTCACTTTAATATGCTCACTTCTTTAAATGCCCTGTTTACAAATACAGTCCCACTTAGGGTTAGGACTTCAGTATATGAATTTGAAGAGATACAATGCATTCCATAGCACTCTGTAATCCAAATTCTAAGAGCACTGGAACTGATTTTGTGTTTTGCATCAGCTTTTTCTCTGTGTTCTAGAATGAAAATATCCTTTTAAGTATAACATCCTATGCTAAACTCATTCAAAGGAATAACTATTTTCAGAGATTCCTGTCAACAGTGTAAAGCATACCTATTTATCCACAGCCTCACCAGCATCTATCTTTCCTTGGCTTTTTAATAATCACCATTCTGACTGGCATGCGATGGTATCTCTTGGTGGTTTGATTTGTATTTCTCTAATGATCAGTAAGGTTGAGCTTTTTTTCATATGTTTGGTGGCCACATAATGTCTTCTTTTGAGAAGTGTCTGTTTATGTCTTTTGCCCATGTTTTAATGGTATTTTTTTTTTCTTGTAAATTAGTTTAAGTTCCTTGTAGATTCTGGATGTTAGACCTTTGTCAGATTAAGAGATTGCAAAACTTTTCTCCCATTCTGTAGGTTGTCTGTCCACTCCGTTGATAGTTTCTTTTGCTGTGCAGAAGCTCTAGTTTAATTAGATCCCATTTGTCAAGTTTCGTGTTTGTTGCAATTGCTTTTGACATTTTTGTTGTGAAATCTTTGTGCTGATGTCCTGAATGGTTTTGTCTAGATTTTCTTCTAGGGTTTTTATAGCTTTGAGTTTTACTTGTGGAAGACAGTGAAACAATTCCTTAAAGACCTAGAGACAGAAATACCATTTGACCTAGCAATCCCATTACCGAGTATATACCCGTAAGAATAGAAATGCTTGCACATGTATGTTCACCAGAGCACTATTCATGTCATGAAATCTTTGTCTGTGCTGATGTCCTGAATGGTATCATCTAGATTTTCTTCTAGGGTTTTTCTAGTTTTGGGTTTTACTTGTGGAAGACAGTGAAACAATTCCTCAAAGACCTAGAAACAGAAATACCATTTAACCCAGCAATCCCGTTACTGGGTATATACCCAAAAGAATAGAAATACTTGCACATGTATGTTCACTAGAGCACTATTCACTATAGAAAAGACATGGAATCAACCCAAATGCCCATCAATGATAGACTGGAAAATGAAAATGTGATATATTTACACCATGGAACACTATGCAGTCATAAAAAGTAATGAGATCATGTCCTTTGCTGGAAAATGGATGGAGCTGAAAGTCATTATCCTCAGCAAACTAACACAGGAACAGAAAACCAAATACTACATGTTCTCGCTTATAAGTAGAAGCTGAACAATGAGAACACATAAACACAGAGAGAGGAACAACACATACTGGGGCCCGTTGGTTGGGGGTGTGGTGGGAGGGAGTGCATCAGAAAGAATAGCTAATGCATGTGGACCTTAATACCTAGGTGATGGGTTGATAGGTGCAGCAAACCCCCATGGCACACATTTACCCATATAACAAGGCTGTACATCCTTCACATTTATCCCAGAACTAAAAATTAAATTAAATTAAATTAAAAAGAATATTTTCAGAGATTGTGGTAACAACAAGTAGGTTAAATTACAGGGGATATACAAAATGGCAGTCAAAGAAGATTGTGGAATTAAGGGCAGACAGGACAGACTTGGAGCTCTGAAATCACTTTCTCCTAAATTTTAATTTTTATACTAGGTAAGTTCCATGCAGTTGATAAAGTAGTTTCTTGAAGGATTAAATGTTGGTTGCTAGGTTAATTTCATCGAAATCTAGTTCTAAATATATATATATATTTTTGAGACGGAGTCTCGTTCTGTCGTCCAGGCTGGAGTGCAGTGGCTCAATCTTGGCTCACTGCAACCTCTGCTTCCTGGGTTCAAGCAATTCTCCTGATTCAGCCTCCTGAATAGCTGCGATTACAGGCATGTGCCACCACACCTGGCTAATTTTTGTATTTTTAGTAGAGACAGGGTTTCACCATGTTGGCCAGGCTGCTCTCAAACTCCTGACTTCAAGTGATCCACCCACCCCACGGTGCCTGGCCTGGTCCTAAATATTTTTGAACAAGTGAATGAATAAATAGATAACTTTAGGGTACTCTCTCCACATCTTTAGACTTTGTTCTTTCTCCTAATTCTCTTTTGTCATCTTTGATATGTAAGATTTTAAAAATCTTTTTTGATGATTATATGTATGTTTCTTATATTAATGTTAAAAGAAACATGATAGAGATGCACTAATATTTGCATTTTTTCAGATTAAAAAATAAAGCTGAGATTTATAATGATAAAGATAATTGGCTATATTTGTGTAACCAAAAAAATTTAGACTCCTGATTCTAAGCAGGACTGTCCTTTACTTAAGGCTGTGTTTTATCTAAATTATCTCTCTGGAGACTTTAGGTCTCCTACAGCTGAATGTTTATTGCTGTTGAGTATCAACGGTAGACAGAATTTTGTCTCTCTGACCTTTGCTCCCTGGTGTTACACCTGCAAATATGTTATATTACATGGCAAAATGACATTGCAGAGGTAATTAAGGTTAAGAATCAATTGAGTTTAAGATACAGAGATTAGCCTAGATTTCCCAGGTGGCCCAATGTAATTATAGGAGTCCTTAAATCAAAGTATTCTCCTTGCTGAGGACAGCAGAGGAAGTCAGGGAGATCTAAGCAGAGAAGGACTCGATGCATTGTTGCTGGCTTGAAGATAAAGGAAGACATGCAGAAAGAATGTGGGCCCACTGGAGGAGCTGAGGGTGACTCCCAGCCACCAGCCAGCAAGAAGAGAGGACCTTAGTTCTGCAACTGCAAGGAGCTAAGTTCTACCAAAAACATTATTCAGCTTGGAAATTGGTTTGACATCCGATCTTACAGATAAGAGCCTAGTCAGTTAATATTTTAATTTTTGGATTGTGAGAAACCTGAGCAGAGAACTAAATGAAACCACACCAGAATTCTGACTGATAGAACTGTGAGCTAATAAATTCACGTGGCAGTAATTTGCTATTTGTGACCTTTTGCTGCAGGAGCAATAGAAAACCAGTAGAACACCTGAACCCTGTGTCCAGTGTAATTACTCAATAAAAGTTAACTCAGATAACTTCTGCTTACATGGTTTCTAATTTGTCATGTGGTCAAAAAGAGAAATATTTCTCTATTTTTGTGGATAAATCTTCATCCTGATAGTTCATGAAATCTTTTTTTTTAAGTTAATTCATCCACTCTGTTATTAATTTAGCCATTTAATTATTAATTCAACAAATATTTATTAATGCCTAGAACACATAAAGACTGCATTAAATACTGGCAATATAACATAAATTAGAACATATATATAACATATATATTCATATAAATATATGAACTATCTGTTCATATACACAGAAAGTCTAGTGGGGAATATAGAAATTAAATTAGTAATTTTACATAATGTAGTAGAGAGTTATAATATGGTCCCCATGAGTCAAGCCTCCTTCTGTCCATGTCCCAGAGCAATGTAATGTTTCTATTCCTTCCAACACAAAGTAGAGTCTGTTCCTCCACTCTCTTGAATTTGGGCTGGCCTTATAACTTGCTTTGATTAATAGAATGAGACAGAAACTTAGTGTGTAAATTCTGGATCCTAGGTCTTAGATGCCTTACAGTTTCTGTTTTTTCCGGTTGTAATAATGTCCTGAGACTACAACATAAGAAATCTTGTCTAACATACTGGAGAATTGGAAGCCATCAGTCAGCAAAAGCACCAACTGCCAGACATATGAATAAAGCCATTTTCGTCCTTCCAGTTGAGTGAACCCAGGAGAGATCAGCCGATGAAATACCTGGCCAGCCTACTGACTGTGAGCAGTAAAATGTATGTTTTCGTTTCTTTGTTTGAAGCCATTGAATCTGGGATGAGTTAATACACAGTGATGAATAAGCGATATAATCAATTAGATAATTAAAACTGGGTTATTTGTTAGAAAGGAAAAGTATTAAGGTCTTATTCAAGGTCACTTAAGAGATAGTGAAGTTGAATTCTGAAAGATGGGCAAGATGAAGAGTGTGAATGCTGGAGCTGGGAATGGGAATTGAGCAGTCAGCATATCATTAAAAGTAGAGTAAATAGCATGAGCTGGAGTAGG
The DNA here is from genome assembly GCF_000951045.1 of Mandrillus leucophaeus. Lineage (NCBI taxonomy): Eukaryota > Metazoa > Chordata > Mammalia > Primates > Cercopithecidae > Mandrillus > Mandrillus leucophaeus. The sequence goes on along the minus strand of NW_012099543.1, from coordinate 904,263 downwards.
GGTGAGGAGGTCCAAATTGAAGAAACTAAAAGAAGTGAAAAGAAGCCTGTATGACTGTGGATTAGATGCCAAGCAGGACAGTTGGAGAAATGAGGCCAGTGAAAATCTTACTCCATGAACATTTCCTGAGTAAATTGTGAGGGGAGTCTTATTTGGTACAGTGAGAGAGACGTAAGTTAAATGGCATGGTCATGTCCCTAAAGAAGTACGTTATAGTAGCATGGTGAGAGGAGAAGGATAGATATGTTTGGACATAACATAATACAAGCCTGAGTGAAATAAGTAATTTGCCATAACTTCTAAGAGCTTTAATAGTATAGAAGACAGAAGCAATTTATCACATGACTATGAGACTGTCTCGGCTGCAGCCTTTTACTCCAGACTCCAGGGTCTAGCCACGAAGCCAACTACTCCTATGATAGATATAGCCCCTAGTTCTGCACTAAGAAACAAAGATTTACATGATGTCTAAGTTATTGTTATTTTTGTCTAACCAAACAATTTGTTAGCCAGGAAAAAATAACCTAGGATTATGGAAGTATTTTTAGAGTTACACAGTTCTAAGAATCTGAGCAATTACTTAGTTAAAATCTTTCATTTTATAAATGAGGAAGCATCTCAGAAAAGTTGAACTGATCTGCATAAGGTTCTCATGATTGATGATGATGGCACTCAGCGTGCAAACCAGGTCACTTGAACTCTAGTTCTGTGCTTTTACTAAGACTTCATCTGTTGGTTATGTAGCTGCCTCAAACTTGAGAGGTACTTGGTCAGGTACAAATATGGTTTGGTTGTGTCTCCACCCAAATCTCATCTCGAATGGTAGCTCCCATATACCCATGTGTCATGGGAGGGACCTAGTGGGAGGTAATTGAATCATGAGGGTGAGTTTTTCCCATGTTGTTCTTGTGATAGTGACTAAGCCTCAAGAGATCCAATGGTTTTTAGAAAGGGTAGTTTCCCTGCACATGCTGTCTTGCCTGCTGCCATGTAAGATGTGCTTTTGCTCCTCCTTCACCTTCTGTCATGACTGTGAGGCCACCCAGCCATGTGGAACCGTAAGTCCATTAAACCTCTTTTACTTCGTAAATTACCCAATCTTGGGTATTTCTTCATAGCAGTATGAAAATTCACTAATACAGTTACTTCTCACTAATCTTTAAAAGCAGACTTGCCTTATTAAGCTTGTATTTGAAAATGTCATTAAGACTTAAGTCACTTATGCCCAATTTTTGGCATGTAGTTAACAGTTAATAGGATGGTTAACAACAAACTTTTTCTTGTGTATATATATTCCTATTTCCTTTAAGCTCTCCTAACCAGACTGATTTAGGGGGAATCTGGAAATCCTGTCATGTTCAAGTGATATGACTTTAGCTGTTTGAGGCCTCTTTGGCCAATGTTCAATATATTGAGACACCCTTTCTAAATGCTTTACATATGTCATTTAAAATTTATAATTCACAGGAAGAAAAAAAGACAGAAATTTTCAATGCCCAATTTTTTCTCAGTATCTTATGGAGTATTTTCTGTTTAGCTTCCACTAAACGGCAGATGTAGCTGAACAATACCAGATAGGAAAATAATCCCTAACTACCCCTGTTGGCATTTGGGCATTTTCCTGGGCCATTTTTCAATGGCAGACCTAGTCAGGCAGTGTTGACAATGTTACATTTCAACTATAAAAAAAACTATGTCAGCATCAGAATCACATTTTTATTTGTTGCTTTAAGTATGGGCATTTATTGTCCTTTTTAATTACTAAACCTTAGAGAGTTTTTACATCCTAAAAAGATCTTTGAAGGAGAAAGCTTTCTTGGTGTACTTCAGACAAGGCTGTTAATTTTTTCCGATTCTGTTCATGCAAAATGTAACGCTTGAAAGGATAAGAGAATTGAGATAAGGGAAAATGACAGCAGAAAATTATCTCTTTCTACATAGACTTGTACTTGCTGACTGTCAATAAGGATCTGTATTATATCTTTCTTTTGTCTACCTTGTTATGTCTAACATTCCAATGCAACAGAAATGGGATGAAGGATAGCCTGGCTTGAAGGCCTTTTCAAAATTACAAAGTCCTGAAAGTCATCTCATTCAGACAGATATACGTAGACAATACCCTGCTTTCAGTGAAATTGATGCATACAGCCCTGAATGCAAAAATGTATATTGAGCAACAAAGAAAGAAATGTGATATTTCACATCTGAGGCTTTCACATGGCTTTTGTGCTTTGTGGAAGTTCTGAATTCATTATAAAACATATTCTTTAAAAATCAACTCAGAGAGCTGCCAAGGGATAATTTAGGGCAGGGGAAGAAATGAACACACTGTGGTTTACAGTTTAAACAATACCTCGTTTTCAAATAAAATGTCTATAGTAAATTGCAGATTGAAAAGGAAAATGATTATATTCTGTGACTGAGCTTCTCAGGCCACAGCATTTTTGTGATAAGAAGGGGCATCCACATAAAACGTAAATGAAGGCTGAAGGTATATGTAATCATACAGTGTTCTATTTGAGGATGTTTTGTGTGTATTAGTTTGTGTGCCTGTATGTGTGTGTGTCTGTACCTATGTGTATGTATTTCAGAGGCAGCATTTTAATTGCCTCTGCAGCTTCTCTTATCAACCTATCTGGATCCAATTGTACTAACATTTTGCTCACCTTTCAACTTCTTTAATGTTTCTCCCTGGTTTGAAACAACATAAATTTGGCTTCCTCATCAAGAAGCTCATTTAGCTGCAGCTTGATTGCAAGTAATTTGCCCTAAGTAGCTCCATCTTTTAATTGTCTGTGCCTTTTTCCAATCTATAAACTGTAACTTCAGGCAGGCCATTTTGTCTTACTATTTTCTCCTTGGAAAAACATATCTAATATTCCCCATATCCTTTGGCTTTAGGCATTCCTCGCCACATGAACAGAAAGGATAGGATTTTCATGTACTTTTAATTGATTTAAAAAATAAATTCACAACCTTTTGATATCTGGAAAGAGGTAAACCAAATATGATCCACAAAAGGTAATGTTGTGTCTTTTGTTATTTTTAAGAGACGAGATAACAAGAAAAAGGGAACATCGGTCTCTGTGGCTACTAAAAACAATAGTAAGATAGTTCTCACAGAAATCAAAAATTATAAAAGGGAAGAGTTTTTTTTCAATATGTTTAGATATTCCCCCAGATTCTTGTTTTATTCTGAGAATAAGGAATATATCCTAAAGAAAGATATTCTGGCTTTTCTGAACTGGCATCATTTTCTCTAGTAAAGACATAAAATGTGACATCTTTGTATCCAGATTTGCTCATGTCCGTGCATAAAACGTCCTTCTTAGAAAAATCTCATTGAAACACTATAAGATACTCTTTTCAAATTATTTCATACAGCTAATCTTTTACCTGATATGTATCACAAATATGTTAGATTAGCTATATATTCAGGGATGATCCATTTCAAACAAGTAAACTATGTATTTTTCTGATCTATACTTTTATTTAATTATTCCAAAGCTAACTGATAAAACATATAATATCCTATCTTCCCCCAAATGTGAAGAGCAATTAGTGTGTTTTCATTTACTTATCACACAGTAAGTATATTTTTACTAAGTAACAAATACTCTCATGTCTCTTTGCTTTTGAAACAAGTGAACATTTCTACTTCATCTTTATTTTTGAGGTCATAGATGGGCATTTC
>NW_012099543.1:894625-899269 GCF_000951045.1 Mandrillus leucophaeus | reverse complement strand
AAAAAAAAAAAAAATCTAACAGTTAGAAACAGACATCATCTTGTGAAAAAACTATGCTGGAACTCTATTCATTTTTTATCATTCAACAACTGTTTACTGAGCTCCTACTATGTGCCAGGTCCAAGGGATACAGAGGTGAACACAAAGGGCAGTGTCTGAAGCTTCATGAGGCAAATATTTAATGGGAAAAACTAAAACCAATGACTAATTACGCGATGGTAGCTTTGTTTGGATGGTTGTAAATGGATCTCTTTAGAAAGTTTAGTTAGAGTTAGTCTCTTTAGAAGAACAATATTCAAATTGAGGTTTGAAGTGTAAGAAAGAACCAAATAATTAAGATTACTTACGACAAAGATCAAAGGTACACACACTGCAGTTTAATTTTGCTCTACTGTTTACAGAACCATAGGAGCCACTGTTCAGTACCACTATAATTTGTCTTTACGCCATGATCCCTTTTATTTTACTCCAAGTTATCTTAATTTTTTTATTCACTTTTCTTCTTTTTCTCTTGCTGTTTTCTTACCTTTTCCATCCAAAAATCAAACATTGGTAGAAATTGAGAATAATGATAATATTTGGGTTTCCACATCTCCAAATCAATGCATAATTAAAACTGTTTGCTTTTTTATTCCTAATACCCACAAATTGTAAATGTTAGTTCAATGAGACTACAGACCAAATCTATTGTTTTCTTTGTGGCTCCTATTATCTGCATACAGGGATGCACATATGTCATGAAACAAAACCCATAAAAACGTATGTTCAGTGAATAAATGTGTAAATGAGCAAATAAACAGATTTATTAAACACTACAATCAAGAAACTATGCACCTAATTTGTGACCAGTTCACAAGAAACTTATGTGTAGAATCACTGTCACTTAAAAAATACTATGTTAAGTAAATAAAATTTCATATTTAGAACAGAAATTAGCATTTGATTTCAAATTTTCACTTGTATCCACATACATCATCCTTCTAATCTACTGGACAGATTGAAATACTGGTAAAATAAATTCCTGGGAGTAATGAAGCATTTTACTGGTAAGCCTCACAACACAGTTATTTTTGGATAAGCATCAGAAGTTTGGGGATATTGTCTGACTATTCAAACAACTTAGATAATAGGTGGCGAACATTGTAGATATTGTTTCTTATCAACTCTGCCCCAAACTAAAATACCAAGAATGCAATAATATTTTCCTGTGAGTCATGTATTTTTCCATTAGTTTAAGAGCCTTTTTTAATATTATTATTTTTTAATTCTGCAGCTCAAGGTGGCCAGTGAAAAAGATTCTTTGAATCTGCACTTGATTATTAGTCTCACTTACTGTGTACAACAGCAAGGATCCTGTTTTCTTGAAAATATTTGAGACAGCCTCATGGTGAGCTGTAAAGTTATTAATGTTGCTTGATATTTGCTTTGACAGCTGCTCTGTACTCTCTTTAATCATCTTCATCGTGGTCTGTAGCTCTTTTTTCCTTCCATTTCACTTTTGCTTGTGCTGCTTAGAGAGGATGATGCATGCAGAAAAACTGATAGATCCCCCTCCCCTCACATTTTCCCAGATCTTTCTATTCTACAAGTTTAAATTCATTCTGTCATTCAGACATTTATCCATTCAATAAGTATGTATTTAACTTCTGTCATATTCAAGACCCTAGAAAAGGTTCTGGGGATATGATAGAGATTAGCAAAAGATAATTTATGCTTTTAATAAATTTTTTTTTAATAAGCCAGCTAAGATAGGATTACAAGGTAGTTGCCTGTGACAAGACTCATAACACAGAGACTAAAAATGTGGGTTTTAGAGTCAAGCAGACACAGATTTGTATCTTGATTTCACTACTTACTAGCTAAGTGACAGTACACGGGCTACTAAACTCCTAAATACCTACTCCCAGATATCCCCAAACTTTGAATTTCTTATCTATAAAATGGGAATAATATTGTACCTTCTTCATGAGGATTCAATAAATATAAGGCCTAAGTCACAATGACACTTGAATGAGGTAGATATTTCCTTTTCCCTTACCCTCCTTAGTCATCATTTTATAGAACAAACAACTTAGACGAGAAATTAAGTCATTCGTTCAGTCACTCAGCTAGGAATGAGCAAGCAAAATTAAAAACACAGATTAACTTGCCAACGGACTACAGGCTTTGTAAGGAGAAATAGCACTTCAGTTTAACTCATGTTATATTCACGTGCACAGGGTAGTCAGTCCCTGGCGTCTACTAGGTTGTTGAATGAATTTCTCCACATTCTTGTTTCTTCAACAACCCATGCTGATTCTTGGTGGGGATTAAACCTTAATGACAAGTAAAAGACTCTATGATTTGTATGTTAAGTAGTAAAGATTTTGAGCAGGGAAGTAGAAACTTAATTGTGTTGTTCATAACATATTTGAAAGGAAAGAGGCTGGCTGGAAAAAAACAATATGGAAGATTTCTCAATGCATACAGAAGACAGAAAATGAAGCTTTGGAGTAGGAGATAGTAATGGAGATGAATAGGATTGATTAGATGGGGGTATGGAGGTGGTGATAATGTTCTTTTTCCCGATGGCTGATAGAATAATAATATTGTTAAAAGAATATGTACTCTTTTAAAACAACAGCAACAATAATAAGCAAGCAATGCAGGCAGGAGAAAAAAGCAAAGAATTTGTGTGGAACTGAAAGTAAAAAAATTTGCATTTTAACCTGTTGACTTTTTAATAACGGGGAAAATATCTATGCATATTTGGGAAGTAGTTGAAAATAAAGTACTGGAGCTCAAGAGTATGGTAAGGTTGTAGATGCAAATTTGAATGTTTCCAGAATAGAGGTGTTATTTGTAAAATTGATAAAATTACTAATGGAGTTTACTTGTTTCCTGTACAGGCTAATTATTTGTTTCTTTAGGTTAAGTCATATCTCAAAAGAGATATAATTTCATGAAAGTCTTGGCTGAACTTTATTCCTTGGTTAAAAAATAGATGTAATATTTAAGTATGTTTGTGAAATGCAAAAACATTTCATTTACTTGTAGGCACCAAAAATTAAGGCTGAATCTTTCGTTTAAGCAAATAACTAACTCTGGAAATAATAGTTTAAACATTCTAATAAATGGATTTATAAATTATGCTTTCCTGATGTGGACTTTAGTTTGTGTTGTCTTAAAAGTTCAACAAAACACACAAACAAGGCTGGGAATATTGAACACTTTGATTTTGCTATTAAAAAAAAGGCTGGTCTCTAAGTATCACAAATCAAAGGACAAGGGTTTACGCTCCTTTACATTGCCAAAAGTTTCTCTTTCTATAAGAACATGCTAATTTTTAAAGGAAAATTCCTTCTAGCCTGCTCCAGTCTTTGCTCTTTCATAATGTTGCTGGTAAAGGGAATAAACATCTCTACTAAGACATAGCATTTGCATCTTAGAGAACAGATGTGTTGCTGTTTGCATAGCTTCCAGGGGTTCTGACAACTAGTGGGCCTTATTATGGAAAATAACACTGGAAGCTCTTTAAAATACTATTGCTGGGGGTCGGTTGGGCTTAAAGCTGCTGCACTATGTATAACAGGATTTTACTGTGTATAGTTATATTTTAAGAACCATAATTATCCCTGAAACTTAATAGAATCTATAAGCTGAGCCATGTTCAAACTGAATTAAAGGAAAGCTTTAGATCTAATTGAGATTTCTAGAGATAATTTTCATGTATTGAAATGAATAATTATAAAAATAAATATATCTTTGCACTCTTCATTATGATAATAGCAGATACATAAAAAATCATAGATTCCAAAAATGGTTATGGAGAAATATATTATTTATAGAAAATGAATATGGAAAGATAATATTCTTAGGCATTATAACCCCAATTCATTTATTATATTGTCATTAAACATTTATTTTAAAATTATGGGCTTAAAAAGTATTTTCCTTATTTTTAGTAAATTACCTAAAAGTACCAAAAAGCAAAAAGTCTAGTATCTTAAGTAAAGTTCATAGGGACTATTTAGAAGACATAATTCACAACATCTCACAAGAAATCAAGAATTATCATGATGTAACACCTCTGGCAAATTACTCCAAAGCACAAATCCAGGCTAATCCTGAACAAGTGGCAACTGGTTCTGCTGTATTGGTCCGGCGTGTGTAAGACTCTACAGTTCTCACCGATAACATCGTGCATTGTCTTGCCTGGCGTTTTTCTAATTAATTTTCATTGTGCTACTTAGTGGCTGATTAATCTGAATAAAAGGTGTGATACCCGTGGATTATTTTAACTTTGACAGGCTGACAGATTGGACTGGAGATGCTAGTTGGCTCTTTCACAGTGTGGAGGGAGCCAGAATGACCTTGAATTCTGCACATTGTCCAGACCCCTTATTTTCCATTAGAAATGTCTCATTTTGACAGCATGCTGGATCTGCCCCAGTGGTTCATTCAATTTTCAACCTTCCTGAAAGTTTTGCTCTTTATGTCCATGAGGGATGCATATTAAAGGACTATTCTATGACTAATAGTTGCATGGCTATAAAGGTTACACGAGAACAAAGAAACATTCCTTTATTTTCATTACCTTCTCTACTTCCAACACATTCTACCAAACTAATGTTGATGAAGAGTCAAACTCTGTAAAATATGTGA
>NW_012099543.1:892060-894363 GCF_000951045.1 Mandrillus leucophaeus | reverse complement strand
TTGAGTTTGTCTAAACATCTGGGATCAATAGAAGGGAAAAGTTCAGGCTAAGACAAAAAGATTGTGAAGACCAAGGTTCTTTGAAGTCTCATAGTGGCTGCAAATGTTTCCTATTCAGAACTTTAAAGGGTGCTAGACTCTCAGGTAATCTCTTCAGGATTGGGAGGGCCTGGAAGAAGAAGATCTAGCTATGTTAATAGAGATTCTTTAGAGAAGCAAATTTCTCCCCACAAAAGATGGCTTTGACAGACCATTTCAAAATATGGCAGAGACATGTTTTGAGGCAAAATATTTTGGAATTCTTCTTTGTCACACAATGTTTTGCCAAAGTCAAATTAGAAAGTAAGTCACAATATATAGGGTTAAATAAAACCCATCTGATTAGAATTTATGGTTTATGGGGCATGAGTCCCCAGACCCCTTAGATGGGAGTTTGAGCAAGATAAGAAAAAAGCAGAGCTTAGTCCTCATTAACTACGTTTTATGATCTAGATTTATTCATTAATAAAAGTGCATAGGAAAACAATTTTTGCAGTCACTCAGTATACAATTCGTTAGTACTAGTAATATCATTTCTACTACTGTGGACCAAGAAAATAATGTCAACTTTCTGCCCTTCAAATCTCCCTGGTAGTCACTGGGAGAAAGCCAGTGGATTGCACTTAATTAGAGCCCTCTCTTCTTTTACACCACTCTCTCTCCTACCTTCATTCCTATAAAGAAACTTATTTGTGGAAGGAATTGCTTAATATTTCTGGTGCAGTTAGCATTCTGCCAGTACAGTCATGACTAAAACAGCAATATGACAAACACTGACAGTGACAGCTGCCCCCCTAGAATTTTCAATTAAGGATTATGAGGACAAACTCTTGCCATGATAATTTGATTGATGAATGTCATCAGAAAGAAGAAAAATGAGAAAGAAAGGTAAGTCAAAATTATTTGGAAAAGAAATTAAAGAACACTTGTGTAGCAGGACAAGCCACAGACAAAACCCCTCAGACACGAGTTAAAGAAGGAAGGGCTTTATTCAGCCACGAGCTTCAGCAAGACTCAGGTCTCCAACAACCGAGCTCCCCGAGTGAACAATTCCTGTCCCTTTTAAGGGCTCACAACTCTAAGGGGGTCCGCATGAGAGGGTTGTGATCGATTGAGCAAGCAGCAGGTACGTGACTGGGGGCTGCATGCACCAGTAATTAGAACAGAACAGAACAGGACAGGGATCTTCACAGTGTTTTCTTACACAAATAACCGATTAGGTCAGGGATCGATCTTTAACAACCAGGCCCAGGGTGTGGTGTCGGGCTGTCTGCTTGTGGATTTCATTTCTGCCTTTTAGTTTTTACTTTTTCTTTCTTTGGAGGCAGGAATTGGGCATAAGACAATATGAGGGGTGGTCTCCTCCCTTACTTGAAGTACTAAAAAAGGAAACACCAGCCCCCCTCTGGATTTATTATTATTATTGACGTATTTTTTAAAGAAATGTATTTTCTTCTCTGCCACCTAGTTTTGAGAAACCTAGACATAACAAGAATTCACATGAGAAGTTCTAGAAGTAAAAAATTAAATGAAAAATATCTTTGTAAGAGGTAAGCTTTTTAGATGATCTTCATTTGGGATGAGAAGGACCTGTGTTCAGTTTCAAACTCAAATATTTGTTATTAAAAACAGGTGTTTAGAATGGTTTATTAGAATGATTCCATTTCATTAGATCCTAAGATATACTATATGCCTTGCAAACACATTTTTGGAGTTCCTTTCTGAAATCATCTTTCCACAATGCTCTGCCCATGTTCTTTTCAACCAATACGCTGCAATTTATAAAATGTTAACTAGCATCCTAAATTATTGTGGAATTATCAGTGCCCACAACCTAAGACAGGATTTGTACAATATACTACATTGTGTTCAATTTAGGCATAGGCACCTGCAGATATCATCCTAATGTTTATAGTTGCAGCCCTGTTTCTCACCCCAAAACCTAAAACAGCAGGAAATGTAGACATTTAGAATAATGATGTCATGTACGGCCAGAAACTTACCGTTAAATTGCACTGTGATCCATGAAAGACAACTAATGGTTTTCCCTGTGTTTTGATAGAGTGCCTTTATTACATTAGTACATTTGTCCTGATTCAGCTTCATGTTTTCTGATTTAGAATTGTGATTGCTTTGGCATACTGAACGTGGGCTACTTTCAGGGATAGACATGTATTCACTAAAGTCACAGAGACTGATGTATAAAATCAAAATGCCAATGACTTGTTTTACAGTAAGAACTAAAACTGTCATGAAGATTATAA
>NW_012099543.1:885956-892010 GCF_000951045.1 Mandrillus leucophaeus | reverse complement strand
GGCTGTCTGCTTGTGGATTTCATTTCTGCCTTTTAGTTTTTACTTTTTCTTTCTTTGGAGGCAGGAATTGGGCATAAGACAATATGAGGGGTGGTCTCCTCCCTTACTTGAAGTACTAAAAAAGGAAACACCAGCCCCCCTCTGGATTTATTATTATTATTGACGTATTTTTTAAAGAAATGTATTTTCTTCTCTGCCACCTAGTTTTGAGAAACCTAGACATAACAAGAATTCACATGAGAAGTTCTAGAAGTAAAAAATTAAATGAAAAATATCTTTGTAAGAGGTAAGCTTTTTAGATGATCTTCATTTGGGATGAGAAGGACCTGTGTTCAGTTTCAAACTCAAATATTTGTTATTAAAAACAGGTGTTTAGAATGGTTTATTAGAATGATTCCATTTCATTAGATCCTAAGATATACTATATGCCTTGCAAACACATTTTTGGAGTTCCTTTCTGAAATCATCTTTCCACAATGCTCTGCCCATGTTCTTTTCAACCAATACGCTGCAATTTATAAAATGTTAACTAGCATCCTAAATTATTGTGGAATTATCAGTGCCCACAACCTAAGACAGGATTTGTACAATATACTACATTGTGTTCAATTTAGGCATAGGCACCTGCAGATATCATCCTAATGTTTATAGTTGCAGCCCTGTTTCTCACCCCAAAACCTAAAACAGCAGGAAATGTAGACATTTAGAATAATGATGTCATGTATGGCCAGAAACTTACCGTTAAATTGCACTGTGATCCATGAAAGACAACTAATGGTTTTTCCTGTGTTTTGATAGAGTGCCTTTATTACATTAGTACATTTGTCGTGATTCAGCTTCATGTTTTCTGATTTAGAATTGTGATTGCTTTGGCATACTGAACGTGGGCTACTTTCAGGGATAGACATGTATTCACTAAAGTCACAGAGACTGATGTATAAAATCAAAATGCCAATGACTTGTTTTACAGTAAGAACTAAAACCATCATGAAGATTATAATTTCATCAGTGTAACCACATTTTTCCCTGAAAGCAGATCATATAAGAAAGCACATTATATTCAGAAATTTGCTTGGTGTTCACAGTGTAAAGCCATAGGCCTTGAATATCATTAGTTCTTAATTCTATTCTTAAGAAAACATTCATTTTTTAAGAATACACTTGCCCTGGATCAAAACCGTGTTTGGATGGGGGCTGCCAAAGGTTTCGCAAGTGTTTTGTTATCCTTTGTTTCCAAGACTGAGGACCTCCTACTAATTGACACATTATTTCTTTGATCTGCTAATACATCAATCAAGTTATAGTTTGTCTTAAAGGTTTCAGGGCCATCTTTTTCTTTTTGAGATGATTTTAGAGATCTTTTTTTTTTTTTTTTTTTTTTTTTATCCAGAGGGTATTGAATTAACCTTTTAGCTAAGAAAGTAGTCTCCATCCCCTTATTTCCAAGTTCTTAGGTATATGTTTATGGTAACTCATAATTAAATCCCAAAACAAAAACAAACATTTTAGATAAATTTATAAATCTATCTACTTAATAAGGGATGGTGCTTGTTTTGCTTATGACCGTCTCTTCAGTGCCAACTGCCAACTTCAATATTTGGCTCACAGTAGGCAGTGAATTAAAATTTGTTGAATACATTCATGTTAATGTTAATTTTACTATGTAGATACTAAAAGCACAAATTTCTTGTATCCCTCATTATTAAATGGTACCTAAGGTACAAGAATATTCAAATGTGTAAAGAAAAAAAACGGACCTTCTTATAAATGTAGTGTAGTACAAATCTCATAATGTTTTGCCATGTGTCATATTGGCCTAGAACTATTTGACTTCCTGTCACTATGAACAAAGGATTAGAATCAGTACCAATTTGATATTGGTATTAATTCATTTCTCTGAAGTTATTCTTGAAATTAGTTGTATTTAATTTCTGTAAGTTAATCATGTTTATTTAATTTGGCTCGTCCAAATGTAAGCTTCTTGAATGTAAGAAGGATGCTTTATTGTTAAAATTTTTTGGAACTGCATTTGGCCAAAGTTCCAAATGCAGTACTGGAGATACAGGTATTGCCAATAATAGCTGCTTCTTTCACTAAATCTGTTTCTAAATTATAATTTGTTTAGTGTGTTCTAAAATGTGAATTTTTTGATCATAAGAGTAGCTGGTTCTGCACCTTATTTTAAGGAAATTATATGACCCAATATCAGAGCACAAACCATACCAAGACAATGATAGAGATGTTCCTTCTTTTTATACTTTGATTTGAATTCAACATGGCCAGAGTCTATTCCATTAACTTCACAGTACCCCTTATATTGGAAAGCCATTCGTGACATTTATATACATTTGTATATGGAATTTTGTATGTGTTATATATTTTTGATAATGCTTTCACATTTTCTATCTTCTCTGTATCTCTTCTACTACAAATAAAAAGGATGAATAAAAAGAAAATTAAAATGTTGTAAACAGTCTAATATTTCACAGAGGCAATGGGAAAAGGCTGCTACTGTAGATAGGTAAAAAATTTCTAAACCTCTTAATTCAAAGAGTACGTTTGTCCTTCTTAACCATTTTTTTTTAATTAAAGATTTGTTTAGTATTCAGTCAATCAGCTTTCTTTTGAGAGACTCTTAAATCATAAGGTCTGTATAAAGTGCTTTAATACCCAGATGATAAGTCTGGGTCTTAATTGATCATCTTCACAAACATTAATAACATTTTTGATTGGATAATTATGATTTCCTTGAATTCCCAGATCCGTGTATATGAAACATGTTCTAGATTATCTTTAATATTATGAGAATATACTCTCTTACTCTGAAATAAGTGTGTATTTTTAAGTAAAGGCTCTCCATGGGCTGTGTTATTTGCTATTAATAGTTGTGTTTTGGCTATTACTAAAAAGTCAAAAAATAACAGATGCTGGCAAGGTTGTGGAGAAAAGGGAATGCTTATACACTATTAGTGAGAGGGTAAATTAGTTCAACCATTGTAGAAGACAGTATGACAATTCTTCAAAGACCTACAATCAGAAATATCACTGGACCCAGCAATCCCATTACTGGGTATATACCCAAGATAATATAAATTTTCTTTTCTTTCTTTCATTCTTTTTTTTTTTTTTTTTTTTGTCTCATTCTGTTGCCAGGCTGGAGTGCAGTGGCATGATCTCAGCTCATTACAACCTCTGCCTCCTGGGTTCCAGCAATACTCCTGCCTCAGCCTCCCAAGTAGCCAGGACTACAATGAGTACCACCATGCCTGTCTAATTTTTGTATTTTTTAGTAGAGACAGGTTTCACCATATTGGCCAGGCTGGTCTCAAACTCCTGACCTTGTGATGCGCCCACCTCGGCCTCCCAAAGTGCTGGGATTACAGACATGAGCCACTGTGCCCACACCAAGAATATAAATTGTTCTATTAAAAAGACACATGCATGTGTATGTTCACTGCAGCACTGCTCACAATAGTAAAGGCATAGAGTCAACCTAAGCACCCATCAGTGATAGACTGGATAAATAAAATGTAGTACATACACACCACAGAATGCTATGCAGCCATAAAAAAGAATGAGATCATGTCCTTTGCAGGAACACAGATGGAGCTGGAGGCCATTATCCTTAGCAAACTAACACAGGAACAGAAAACCAAATACAGCATGATCTCACTTATAAGTGGGAGCTAACTGATTAGAACATATGGGCACACAGAAGTGAACAACTGACTCAAAGGCTTATCTAAAGGTGGAGGATGAAAGGTGGGAGAGGATCAGGACAAATAGCTAATGGGTACTAGGCTTAATACCTGGGTGACAAAATAATCTGTACAACAAACCCCCCCTGACACAACTTTACCCATATAACAAACCTGCATCTGTACCCCAAACTTAAAATGAAAAAGAATAAGTTATATTTTGCTACTGATTGTAAGTGGAATTTCAGAGAACATGATGTTACATTCATGTATAAGATTTAGACACCTTCCATCTCAGTCCATTTGTGCTGCTATAACATAACAGTGGAGACTGGGTAATTTATAAATAAGAGAAATTTCTTACGTTTCTGGAGGCTTGGAAGTACCATATTAAGGTGTCAACATTTGATGTCTTATGAGGGTCTTCTTGCTGCATCCTCACATGACAGAAGCAGCAAGCACTGTGTCCTCACATGGTGAAAGAGCAGAAGAGCAAAAAGGGCCTAGCTAGTTTTCTCCAATCCTTTTATAAGGCACTAACCCATTCATGAGGGTTCTTAATCACTTCTGAAAGGCCCTGCCTCTTAGTATCACCATAATAAGAATTAAGTTTCAACATATGAATTTTGGGAGATATTCATTGCACCTTCTTTACTGCAATTTCTACCATTTGCAGTCCAGGTGTTATTACAATTCCCTATGATGAAGTTCTTGAAAATTATTCTAGTTTCTCAGATGAAAATGTTGGAATATGCATGCTGTCTTATTTTTTTTTCTTGATAATTCACTTTACTGCTTTCTGACTGATATTACTTTATTGGTTCTTTTAATCATGTACTCATTTCTATTTCCTTTTGAATAGTTTAATAAAATGAAGCCACCTAGGACTAGATATTAAAAACCAAAGTCATCACTAGAATAAAATTAAAAGATATAGGGTGTGAAGGAGGACATACTTGTATCTCTAATAAAAGTTTTTGACCTCTAGGGTGATTATATAACATATTTCAATTGTTATAAAGATACAAGATCAGAGTTGAGTACTTTTTTAATACTATAGAAGAAGACATTGAACTAGGGTTGATATTAGAAAAGGGTGAGTATATTTTAATCAAAAATGCCAAATTACATATACATGTATACAATTATATACATGTACATATATGTGTGTGTGTGTATATATAGAGAGAGACATGAAGAGGTTGTGTTTTTTGCTATAGCCTATCTTTGTGATTTAGTCAGAATATATAAGAAGGTCATTCAAACTGAGCTTCGGAGGTAATATAAATTAGAAAATTTGAGTTCCTGAAAGTAAGTAGAATGAAGCTCTATTGTGTTTTAAGAGATTTAGGGGAATTTTAATGTAGTTTGTTAAGAAGATTATGTTTTTCTAACATTTTACTTGTGAACTCTAATCAGAAATTGAGGTTTAAAGTCTATATAGAGCATTAGAATAAGATTTTTGACAACTGATTATCCTCAGAAGACAGGAATTCATGTGTACTATCTGTGTTATTCTAAATTCACTTGCATTTATTTTTCTCTAATGGTTGTATGTGCAGCATGTAGTGACTCGGTGGTAATTGCCCTTTTCCATAATTCTTGTTTCTTCATGGTTGGAGGGGATTTACTACCTATCAGTAGTGATTTTGATGTTTCCTCAAGAACAAAAATAGTCTCATTAGAAATCTAGAATCCAAGGAAAATTTTATAACTTATTTGGATCAGAGAGTTGTCTGTGATGAAAGAAGATATAATCAGATGATTTGTCCATTATTTTCCTAATTGGCTTGGATCCTAATGACTCCTCAGACAAACATGGGTCATGCCCAAGACGGTTTAATTTCCTTTTCAATTTCAGCACAAAATATGTCAAAAGCTGTAGAAATAAATATTTTTATAGAAGTATATAAAACATAAAATTATACATGTGTATTTCACATTAAAATTAATGCACAGACTGAAACCTTTTTGTAAATTTAACAAATTCTGATTAAAAATATAGTTTTTCTAAAGAGCATAATTTCCTAATAGTGAGTTTACACAAAGGAAAATCAAGGAAGCAGATTTTAAATTTAGCTAATAATAATCAATTTTAGAAGAATGCACTTAAGGTGAAAATTAATGATTAAGATGTAGATAATAAATAATACTTTACTTACATTCTGATTCTTGTATATAAAGATTGCTGGAACTTTTCATCTTTTTCTCCTCCTCGTCATTTTCCTCTTTCTCCTTTTGTCAAGTCCTATTACATAAGACTACAGCTGTAAAAGGGATATTTGGAAGGCTGAGGTGGGCAGATCACAAGCTCAGGAGATTGAGACCCTGCTGGACAACATGGTGAAACTCCTGC
>NW_012099543.1:883180-884951 GCF_000951045.1 Mandrillus leucophaeus | reverse complement strand
GGTATATAACCAGTAATGGGATTGCTGGAGCAAATAGTATTTCTGGTTCTAGGTCTTTGAGAAATTGCCACACTGTCTTCCACAGTGGTTGAACAAATTTACATTCTTATCGACAGTGTATAAGGATTCCTTTTTCTTCACAAGTTTGCCAGCATCTGTTAATTTTTGACTTTTAAAAAATAGCCATTCTGACTGGTGTAAGATGGTATCTCATTGTGGTTTTGATTTGAATTTCTCTAATGATTAGTGATGTGCATTTTTTTTTCTATGCATGTTGGCCACATGTATGTCTTCTTTTGAAAAGTGTCTGTTCATGTCCTCTGCTCACTTTTTAATGTTTTTTTTTTTGTTTGTTTGTTTTTTACTTGTAAATTAAGTTCCTTATAGATTCTGGATACTAGACTTTTGTCAGATGCATAGATTGCAAATATTTTCTCCCATTCTGTAGGTTGTCTGTTTACTCTGTTGATAGTTTCTTTTGCTGTGCAGAAGCTTTTTAGTTTAATTAGGTCCCATTTGTCAATTTTTTGTTTTTGTTGAGATTGCTTTTGACGTTTTCTGCCAGGGCCTATGTCTAGAATGGTATTTTCTACGTTATCTTCCAGAGCTTTATAGCTTTAGGTTTTACATTTAAGTTATTAATCCATCTTGAATTGATTTTTGTATATGGTATAAAGAAGAGGCCCAGTTTCAATTTTCTGCATGTGGCTAGCCAGTTATCCCAACTTACTTGTATTTGGATAACTAGTTGGTAACGTGAAGAGGTATTATTATGTCATCATTTTATTACTGATACTTGAAGCCTTTTCACAGAAACCTGCAGGATTCATACCTGTAATTGCATTCTTATATCTTTTTGCATGGTTCTGGGGTAAGGGTAAATTTTTACATACGGACTTACTTTTTGCAAATATTCTCTTCAATTCTGCAGGTCGTTTGTTCACTCTGTTGATAGTTTCCTCTGATGTACAGAAACTCTTTAGTTGGATTACATCCCATTTGTCAGTTTTTGCTTTGTTGCAACTGCTTTTGGTGTCTTCGTCATGACATCTTTGTGTTTTCTCATGTCCTGAATGGTTTTGCCTAGGTTGTCTTCCAGGGTTTTTATAGTTTCGGGTTTTATATTTAAGTCTTTAATTCACCTTGAGTTAATTTTTGTATATGGTGTAAGGAAGGGGTCAAGTTTCATTCCTCTGCATATAGCTAGCCAGTAATCCCAACACCATTTATTGAATAGGGAGTCTTTTCCCCAGTGCTGTTTTTGTCAGCTTGTTTAAAGATCAGAGAGTTGTAGGTGTGTAGCCTTATTTCTGGGTTCTCGATTCTGTTCCATTGGTCTCTGTCTATTTTTGTACCAATAACATACTGTTTTGGTTACTGTAGCCTTGTAGTGTACTTTGAAGTTGGGTAGCATGGTGCTGCCAGCCTTGTTCTTTTGGCCTAGAATTGCCTTGGCTATTTGGACTCTTTTTTTCATTCATATGGATTGTAAAATACCTTTTTCTAGTTCTGTGAAGAATGGCATTGGCAGTTTAATAGAAATAGCATTGAATCTATATCTATAAGTTTGGGCACTTTGGCTATTTTAATGGTTAGGTTCTTCCTATCTATGAGTATGCAATGTTTTTCCATTTGTTTGTGTCATCTCTGATTTCTCTGAGGAGTATTTTATAATTATCCTTATAGAGATATTTCACTTCCCTGGTTAGCTGTATTCCTAGGTATTTTAATTTTTGTGTGGCAATTGTGAATTGGATTGCATTCCTAATTT
>NW_012099543.1:878060-883130 GCF_000951045.1 Mandrillus leucophaeus | reverse complement strand
TTTACATACGGACTTACTTTTTGCAAATATTCTCTTCAATTCTGCAGGTCGTTTGTTCACTCTGTTGATAGTTTCCTCTGATGTACAGAAACTCTTTAGTTGGATTACATCCCATTTGTCAGTTTTTGCTTTGTTGCAACTGCTTTTGGTGTCTTCGTCATGACATCTTTGTGTTTTCTCATGTCCTGAATGGTTTTGCCTAGGTTGTCTTCCAGGGTTTTTATAGTTTCGGGTTTTATATTTAAGTCTTTAATTCACCTTGAGTTAATTTTTGTATATGGTGTAAGGAAGGGGTCAAGTTTCATTCCTCTGCATATAGCTAGCCAGTAATCCCAACACCATTTATTGAATAGGGAGTCTTTTCCCCAGTGCTGTTTTTGTCAGCTTGTTTAAAGATCAGAGAGTTGTAGGTGTGTAGCCTTATTTCTGGGTTCTCGATTCTGTTCCATTGGTCTCTGTCTATTTTTGTACCAATAACATACTGTTTTGGTTACTGTAGCCTTGTAGTGTACTTTGAAGTTGGGTAGCATGGTGCTGCCAGCCTTGTTCTTTTGGCCTAGGATTGCCTTGGCTATTTGGACTCTTTTTTTCATTCATATGGATTGTAAAATACCTTTTTCTAGTTCTGTGAAGAATGGCATTGGCAGTTTAATAGAAATAGCATTGAATCTATATCTATAAGTTTGGGCACTTTGGCTATTTTAATGGTTAGGTTCTTCCTATCTATGAGTATGCAATGTTTTTCCATTTGTTTGTGTCATCTCTGATTTCTCTGAGGAGTATTTTATAATTATCCTTATAGAGATATTTCACTTCCCTGGTTAGCTGTATTCCTAGGTATTTTAATTTTTGTGTGGCAATTGTGAATTGGATTGCATTCCTAATTTGACTCTCTTAGTATTGTTGGTGTATAGGACTGTTAGTGATTTCTGTACGTTGACATTGTATCTTGAAACTTTGCTGAAGTTGTTTATCAGTTTAAGGAGATTTGGGGCTGAGACTATGGGGTTTTCTGGATATAGAATCTTGTCATCTGAAAACAGAAATAGTTTAACTTTCTTTCTTCCTATTTGGATGCCCTTTATTTTTTTCTCTTGCCTGACTGTCCTGGCCAGGACTTCCAATATTATGTTGAGTAGGAGTGGTGACAGAGGGCATCCTTGTCTTTGCCAGTTGGATGTGTCCAGGTTTTGCTCATTCACTATGATGTCGACTGTGGGTTTGTCATGGATGGCTTTTATTATTTTGAGTTATGTTCATTAAACACCTAGTTTATTGAGAGCTCTTAACATGAATGTGTGGTGAATTTTATCAAAAGGCTTTTCTGCATCTATTGAGATAATCAAGTGGTTTTTGTCTTTCGTTCTGTTAATGTGATGAATCACATTCATTGATTTGTGTATTTTGAACCAACCTTGCATCCCATGGATAATGCCTACTTGATTGTGGTGAATCATCTTTTTGATGTGCTGCTGGATTTGGTTTGCCAGCATTTTGTTGAGGATTTTTGCATCAATGTTCATCAGGAATACTGGCCTGAAGTTTTATTTTCTTTTTGTGTCTCTGCCAGATTTTGGCATCAGGATGCTGGCGTCATACAATGAGTTAGGAAGGAATCCCTCCTTCTCAATATTTTGGAATAGTTTCAGTACAAATGGCACTAGCTCTTCTTTGTACATCTAGTAGAATTCAGCTGTGAACTTATCTGGTCTCTGGCTAATTTTGGTTATTAGAATATTTATTACTGACTAAATTTCAGAGCTTGTTCTTGGTTTGTTGGGACATTCAATTTCTTCCTGGTTCAGTCTTGGGATGGTGTATGTGTCCAGCAATTTATCAACTTCTTCTGGAATTTTGAGTTTATGTCCATAGAGGTGCTCATAATATTTTCTGATGACTATTTGTATTTCTTTGATGTCAGTGGTATTATCCCTCTTCTCATTTCTGATTGTGTTTATTTGAATATTCTCTCTTTTCTTATTACTGTAACTAATGGTCTATTTTATTAATCAAATGAAAAACAGCTCCTAGATTCATTGATCTTTCGAAACTTTTGTGTTTATCTCCTTCAGTTCAGTTCTGATTTTGGTTATTTCTTGTCTTTCACTAGCTTTGGGATTGGTTTGGTGCTGGTACTTTGGTTCTTTTAGTTGTGATATTAGGTTGCTAATCTAACTGAGATCTTCCTAACTTTTTGATGTGAGCATTTAGTGCTATATATTTCCCTCTTAATCCTGCCCTAGCTGTGTCCCAGAGATTCTGGTATGTTGTAGCTCTCTTCTCATTAGTTTCAAAGAACTTCTTGAATTCTGCTTTATTATTTACCCCAAAGTAAACTCAGGAGCAGATTTTTCAATTTCCATATAATTGTGTGAGTTTGAGTAAATTTTTGGGTCTTAATTTCTTATTTAATTGCACTGTGGTCCAAGAGTTTGTTTGTTATGATTTCAGTTCTCTTGCATTTTCTGAGGAGTGTTTTACATCCAATTGCATGATTGTTTTTAGAGTATGTGCCATGTGGTGATGAGAAGAATGTATATTCTGTTGTTTGGGGGTGGAGTCTATAAGCTCCATTTGATTCAATGCTGGGTTTATGTCCTGAATATCTTTGTTAATTTTCTTTATTAATAATCTATCTAATATTGTCAGTAGGATGTTAAAGTCTCCCACTATTTATTGTATGAGAGTCTAAGTCTCTTTGAAGGTGTTTAAGAACTTGCTTTATGGATCTGGGAGCTCCTGTGTTGGATGCATATATATGGAGGATAGTTATATCTTCTTGTTGAATTGAACCCTTTACCATTCTGTAATGCTCTTCTTTGTCTTTGTTGATGTTGTTGGTTTAAAGTCTGTTTTGTCAGAAACTAGAATTGCAACCCCTGCTTTTTTCTGTTTTCCATTTGCTTGGTAGATTTTTCTCCATCTCTTCATTTTAAGGCTATGTATATCATTGCATGTGAGAAGGGTCTCTTAAAGATTACATACTAACAAGTTTTGGATCCTCATCCAGCTTGCCACTCTGTGCCTTTTAATTGGGGCATTTCGGGCATTTACATTAAAGGCTAGTATTAATATGTGTGGATTTGATCCAGTCATCATGTGAGCTGATTATTTTGCAGACTTGTTTATGTGGTTGCTTCATGGTATCACTGGTCTGTATATTCAGTGTGTTTTTGTAATGGCTAGTAATGGTTTTCCTTTCCATATTTAGTGCTTCCTTAAGGTGCTCTTGAAGCTTCCTTTGAGAACTTCCTTCAGGTCTGGGGGTAATAAATTCCCTCAGCATTTGCTTGTCTGAAAATGATCTAATTTTTCCTTCACTTAGGAAGCTTAGTTTGACTGGATATAAAATTCTAGGTTGGAATTTGTTTGATTTAAGAATATTGTATATTGATCCCCAATCTCCTGTGGCTTGTAGGGTTTCTGCTGAGAGATCTGCTGTTAGTTTCATGAGCCTCCTTTTTGTAGGTGACATGACTTTTCTCTTTAGCTGAATTTAACATTTTTTTCTTTCATTTTGACTGTGGAGCATCTCAGATCATATGTCTTGGAGATGATCTTCTTGTAAAATATCATTCTTGTGTTCACTGCATTTGCTGAATTTTAATGTTGGTCTCTCTAGGTAAAGTGGGGATGTTCTCATGGATGACATCCTGAAATATGTTTTTCAAGTTGGTTATAATTTCCCTATCTCTTTCAGGTAGACCAATCAGTCATAGATTTGGTCTCTTTCATAATACCATATTTCTTGAATGTTTTGTTCTTTCCTTTCCATTTTTTTCCACTATTCTTGTTTCACTGTCTTATTTCAGAAAGCCAGTCTTAAAACTCTGAGAATTTTTCCCATTTATTATAATTTGTTGTTAATATTGTGATTGCATTATGAAATTTTTGTAGTTGATTTTCAGCTTTATCAATTTGGTTCCGTTCTTCTCTGTAGTGGCTACTTTGTCAGCTCCTACATTGTTTTCTCATGAGTTTTAGCTTCCTTGGGTTGGGTTTTAATGTACTCCTGTAGCTCAGCAATCATTGTTCCTATCCATATCATGAATTCTGTTTCTGTCATTTCAGCCATCGCAGCCTGGTTCAGAACCCTTGCTAGAGAGATGTAGTTATTTGGAGGAAAGGAGGTGCTGCAGCTTTTTGTGTTGTCAGGGTTCTTGAACCGATCCTTTCTCTTTCCTGTGGGCTTATCTTCCTTCAATCTTTGAGGTTGTAGACCTTTGGATGGGCTTTTTTTTTTTTCTTTTATACTATTTGATGACTTTGAGGGTTTCATTTTGGTGTAACATGAATGTAGCTGACTGGTTTCATTTCTGGAAGATTTTAGGGGGCCAATGCTCAGTTCCCACCTCCTGGACGGCCTGCTGCAATTCTGTAGGACTTGTATTTGGCCCTGACTTTGTTATCTGTCTCCTGATGGTTAGGAATGCACTGTGCTGGGGATTGAAGGTGCTCCTGGTCCGCTGGTCAGTACACTCTGATGGGATATGTCAGCCAAAATGTTTTGTATTGTGGTGGCAGCAGGATCTGTTTTATTATCATGTGTCAGCAGGGGTAGCAGGAGCTGCAGTAGCATGCTAATGGGTGCCTCCCTCCCTGCAGGCATTCACCACAATGGCAGGGGGAGAGGGCAGACTGAAGGACCACTTCTGGCAACTGTGTATGTGGTCATACTAGAGGTAGTGTTGTGCTGGTGGGCACAGGTCTGGGTGCCATCTCTGTGCCCTGCAAGCAGGAGTGGTTGCTCAGGGCAGAGGAGGACGTGCTATTCTCTGTACAGTGTTAGCTCCAGGGCAAGGCACTGGCAGGGGTGGAGCTAGCTAGCTCTGTGCCCACCAAGGCTCTATCTGCAATGGCATTAAGCATGGAACAGGGTGGACTGCACTTCTGTGTGCTGACAGGGCAAGGAAAGCAAAGCCAACCTGTGGAGATACACATCAGCAATGAGATGTGGGGAGTTGCCTTGAGCCTGGGGGAAGCTGCAGTGTGGAGAGGGAGCATGCAGGCTGGTGCATGGCCATGGAGGCTGCCTCACTGGGGCTCTCTGACAGTCAGGCATGGTCCACC
>NW_012099543.1:867267-878010 GCF_000951045.1 Mandrillus leucophaeus | reverse complement strand
CTGTGGCTTGTAGGGTTTCTGCTGAGAGATCTGCTGTTAGTTTCATGAGCCTCCCTTTTGTAGGTGACATGACTTTTCTCTTTAGCTGAATTTAACATTTTTTTCTTTCATTTTGACTGTGGAGCATCTCAGATCATATGTCTTGGAGATGATCTTCTTGTAAAATATCATTCTGGTGTTCACTGCATTTGCTGAATTTTAATGTTGGTCTCTCTAGGTAAAGTGGGGATGTTCTCATGGATGACATCCTGAAATATGTTTTTCAAGTTGGTTATAATTTCCCTATCTCTTTCAGGTAGACCAATCAGTCATAGATTTGGTCTCTTTCATAATACCATATTTCTTGAATGTTTTGTTCTTTCCTTTCCATTTTTTTCCACTATTCTTGTTTCACTGTCTTATTTCAGAAAGCCAGTCTTAAAACTCTGAGAATTTTTCCCATTTATTATAATTTGTTGTTAATATTGTGATTGCATTATGAAATTTTTGTAGTTGATTTTCAGCTTTATCAATTTGGTTCCGTTCTTCTCTGTAGTGGCTACTTTGTCAGCTCCTACATTGTTTTCTCATGAGTTTTAGCTTCCTTGGGTTGGGTTTTAATGTACTCCTGTAGCTCAGCAATCATTGTTCCTATCCATATCATGAATTCTGTTTCTGTCATTTCAGCCATCGCAGCCTGGTTCAGAACCCTTGCTAGAGAGATGTAGTTATTTGGAGGAAAGGAGGTGCTGCAGCTTTTTGTGTTGTCAGGGTTCTTGAACCGATCCTTTCTCTTTCCTGTGGGCTTATCTTCCTTCAATCTTTGAGGTTGTAGACCTTTGGATGGGCTTTTTTTTTTTTCTTTTATACTATTTGATGACTTTGAGGGTTTCATTTTGGTGTAACATGAATGTAGCTGACTGGTTTCATTTCTGGAAGATTTTAGGGGGCCAATGCTCAGTTCCCACCTCCTGGACGGCCTGCTGCAATTCTGTAGGACTTGTATTTGGCCCTGACTTTGTTATCTGTCTCCTGATGGTTAGGAATGCACTGTGCTGGGGATTGAAGGTGCTCCTGGTCCGCTGGTCAGTACACTCTGATGGGATATGTCAGCCAAAATGTTTTGTATTGTGGTGGCAGCAGGATCTGTTTTATTATCATGTGTCAGCAGGGGTAGCAGGAGCTGCAGTAGCATGCTAATGGGTGCCTCCCTCCCTGCAGGCATTCACCACAATGGCAGGGGGAGAGGGCAGACTGAAGGACCACTTCTGGCAACTGTGTATGTGGTCATACTAGAGGTAGTGTTGTGCTGGTGGGCACAGGTCTGGGTGCCATCTCTGTGCCCTGCAAGCAGGAGTGGTTGCTCAGGGCAGAGGAGGACGTGCTATTCTCTGTACAGTGTTAGCTCCAGGGCAAGGCACTGGCAGGGGTGGAGCTAGCTAGCTCTGTGCCCACCAAGGCTCTATCTGCAATGGCATTAAGCATGGAACAGGGTGGACTGCACTTCTGTGTGCTGACAGGGCAAGGAAAGCAAAGCCAACCTGTGGAGATACACATCAGCAATGAGATGTGGGGAGTTGCCTTGAGCCTGGGGGAAGCTGCAGTGTGGAGAGGGAGCATGCAGGCTGGTGCATGGCCATGGAGGCTGCCTCACTGGGGCTCTCTGACAGTCAGGCATGGTCCACCGGCACAAAAGCTATGGTGTGGGCCCCTAGGGCACACGAGGCTGCCCTACAAGTAGGCATAGCCAGGCTGGGGCCCTGGAAGGGGCCAGCAGACCAAGGAATATTGGGTCGGACTGACCCTGTCTGATGGGCAAGACTTCCCTCCAAGTTTGGGACCGACAGCTCCCCTAGGGCTAAAATCTCTTATGGGTACAAGTCGAGCCCAGGAGTGTGGCTGTCCCTGGCCATGCTCTATTGGAGACACTGCCACATCCCACCCTCTGGGCTCCAATCAGCTGGCTTGCTGCCCCTACCACTTCTCTAAGCAGCTCTCCCTGCCAACTCCAGTGTCCATGGTGGTCGAGAGGTCTCTTCCTGCTGGAGTTCCAGATGCCCATGGCAGGAGTAGCGAACCCCTTGCCAGTTCAAATCACTCATTTCCCTGAAGCTGTTGGGAGCCAGGAAGGAGTCCAGGTGTGTGATAGTCCTGTGTAGAGTCCTCAGCTTCTTCACCAGCTTCTATGTCTTCCTTTCGTCCACTCTCAGTCTCTTCTCTTTGAAAATCTGTTAGGAGCATGACAATCATCTTGTTCCCTCGGCGGGAGCTGTTCCACCTGGCTGGGTCTAGTTCCACCTCACTTTCCACTTTTGATTCTTAGGCATTTTTAAAAAATACTATTGATCAGTCAGTATAAATATATTTTTCTACTGGTTGGATGAGCGAATCTTAAATTGAGTTAACTTTGTAATATACATAAAAACTTAAGGAACAAGCAAAATTAAATATGAACTTGCCACAAAGAATCATCTATTAAGCTAGTTTTTAAATGAAGGAATGTGTTGAAGGAAGCACATAAATTTTGGGATTCAAGGAAAATGGAAAAACAGGCATAATAATGAGACTATTGTCAGGAATGCACACATTTTCTCTGCTTGTTTAAACTCACAAGAAACAATTCAATGATGTTAACTTGAGATACTTTTTCTCAAAACCTGAGTTCTACGATATTTTTTGTAGATATGTTTATGTGGGGGCTATTACTGTTGGCTCCTTGGAGGTTCAGTGAAAATTACTGAAATTAGGCCAGGCGCAGTGGCTCACACCTGTAATCCCAGCACTTTCGGAGACCGAGGAAGTGGATCACCTGAGATTAGGAGTTTGAGACCAGCCTAGCCAACATGGTGAAACCTTGTCTCTACTAAAACTACAAAAATAAGCCAGGCATGGTGGTGGGTGTCTGTAATCCCAGTTACTTGGGAGACTGAGCAGGAGAATCATTTGAACCCAGGAGGCGGAGGTTACAATGAGCTGAGATCATGCCACTACACTCCAGCATGGACAACAGACTCTGTTTCAAAAAACAAACAAACAA
The DNA here is from genome assembly GCF_000951045.1 of Mandrillus leucophaeus. Lineage (NCBI taxonomy): Eukaryota > Metazoa > Chordata > Mammalia > Primates > Cercopithecidae > Mandrillus > Mandrillus leucophaeus. The sequence continues at coordinate 874,994 of NW_012099543.1, read as the reverse complement.
ACAAACAAAAAACACTGACATTAGGCAGATTGATTAATAGGATAAAGAACTTACAAAACTACTTAATGGGTATGTATGCATGGGAATCTTTGAAATGAAGACCCAATAAGTTACAGAAGCTTATACACCCTTCCGTAGGTTACAGAAAGAATTGCAACATGGCTAAAAACAGGTATTGTTGGTAAATCAGGTTTAATGGTAAGACAGGTTATGAGAGAGAGAAAGGAAGAGGCTTGGGTAGCAAAGGTAGCCTTGTTATGTAGATAATGCCTTTCTCAGAGAGAATGGATAGTAAATATTTATTTCTAGACTTTTAAAGGTGTCAGACTTAATCTCTCCTCAGTCTAGGAAAGGCATAGAAAAGGCCTGGCAACATTAATGAACATTCTCCACAAATGCAAATTTTTCTCCACAAAAGCCAACTTTGCAAGGCCACTTCTGTTTGCTGGCCCTACAGAAGCCATTTCAAAGTATGCCAAAAAAATATATTTTGGGGTAAAATATTTGGATTTTATCTACATGTGTATTATTAGTTCTCATATGAGAGAAGCAATGATTATTCAATTTTAAATTTTATTTTTGCCTCAGTTTAAACACTCAAAGAACAAACATGATATTTTTCATTTCATTTTGTAGAATTCCTAGAAAATGTTAGTACAACTGCTATCTATTCATTAAACATTCATATTTTATATGAACTTTATTGCCATAATTTCAAGGAACCAAACATAAATTTATAAAAAGTACAATTATCACTTCTAATAAATACTCTGTAAACACTATAACAATCAATTCAATCAAGCAAGCATTTAATTAATGAGTATTATCAATGTGCTGGACATTGAGTTGATAATGATAACTAAGATATATTTTTCTCACTGTGCTCCAACCTAAAGGAGAGGTTTGAAATATTTTGGATGAAGGAAGGTTCAAGGTGAAAATGTAGAACAAGAATGAAACAACGGACACATCTATCAAGTGGCCCTTAGTGTAAGTTCCTAGTGGGCTCTCCTTGCTTGCTGCCCAGTTAGAGCTGATTTATCAAGACAGAGGAATTGCAATAGAGAAAGAGTTTAATTCACGCAGAGCCAGCAGAACAGGAGACTGGAGTTTTGTTACTCAAATCAGTCTCTCCAAAAATGTGGAAGTTGGGGTTCTTTAAAGATAACTTGGTGGATATGAGGGTAGTGAGTACAGAGTGGTGGTCGGTCGTGTCAGAGAGAAGATCAAACAAAGTTGAAGCTATCCTCTTGCAATGAGTTGGTTCCTGGATAGGGGCCGCAAGACCAGATAAGTGAGCCAGTTTATCCATCTCGGTGGTGCCAGCTGATCCATCAAGTGCAGGGTTTGAAAAATGCCTCAAACATTAATCTTAGGTTTATCACAGTAATGTTATCTATAGGGGCTTTTGGGGAAGCGAGTGATCTTGCGCCTTCTGGCTGCATAACTCTTGAACCGTAACTTCTAACCTTGTGGCTAATTTGTTAATTTTACAAAGGCAGTCTGGTTCCCATGCATGAAGGCAGTTTCTTTTGGAAAAGGGCTATAATTATCTTTGTTTCAAAGTTAAACTATAAACTAAATTTCTCCCAAAGTTAGTTCAGCATATGCCCAGGAACGAACAGGGGCAGCATAGAGGTTAGATGCAAGATGTGTCAAATAAGTCACATCACTTTTACTGTCATAATTTTCTCACTCTTACAATTTTTGGCAAGGCAATTTCATAAGAACAATCTGCTAACTAAGGGCTCTCTGTAAAGGTTGCTGATTTTCTTTAGAGGTCAGACAGAACTGGGTACCTAATCTGCACAGGCCAATGAAATATAAGAATGCAGGGCACTAGTTCAATAATTTTTAAGCATTTCAGATTGTAACAGCAGAGCATTTAGCAAGCAAGGGCCTTTCCAAGCACTGGGCCCTGTGTGACTGCCCATATAACCTGCCCCTGAAGCCTGCCCTGAGGTTAGATGTTTTTCTTTCTTGCTAATACTTTAGTTTATCTTAGAATGCTTGTGTTGCCTGATGCATTAAATTGATAAAAATGGTTCTGTGTCTCTGCAGTCCAAAGAGCACAGATCATGACATCATGGTTTTCTGGCAACTTGTTAGTTGTGTGTGGCATTATCTTTAAAAATCTATGAAATAAAGACTTCTAGTTTACTTTCTCGCAGGGCTTCACTGGAAGAGATATGTAAGTAGAACTGAGCTTATTGTTACTTTATCATTATGCCTTTTTATTTTTTATTTTATTTTATTTTATTTTTTGAGACGGAGTCTCACTCAGTCGCCCAGGCTGGAGTGCAGTGGCCCAATCTAGGCTTACTACAAGCTCCGCCTCCCGGGTTCACGCCATTCTCCCGCCTCAGCCTCCCAAGTAGCTGGGACTACAGGCGCCCGCTACCACGCCCGGCTAATTTTTTGCATTTTTAGTAGAGACGGGGTTTCACCGTGTTAGCCAGGATGGTCTCGATCTCCTGACCTCATGATCCGCCCACCGCGGCCTCCCAAAGTACTGGGATTACAGGTGTGAGCTATTGGGCCTGGCCATTATGCCCTTTTATAAGGAGTAAAGAATAGTATGTTAATCCATATATATGGAATAAAATTAGGATACCAGAAGAGATTTCAGATAGCCCTCACACAGCTAACTTGCTGTCTTGTCAGTAGCGACACTAATAGGTAAAATAATATTGGGAAAAAAGAATGCTTTTGAATTTTTCGTACACTTAAAAGACATTATATGAGACTGCATTTTATCATCATTTAATCTAGTCATCTGATTATATCATAACAGTGAAATACTGCATTTACAACTGTCTGTATCCAAGATTTCCCGAAAGATATTAAGGACAGTAAGGAGAGATTATTTCTTGATGTGGTGATTTGTGATTACATATTTATATGTCCACATATATATACACTTAGGGTTGTACTAGATACAACATTTGTAGTGGATATTAAATGCACGCTTTTATGACATGTTGATTTTATGACTTAGGAATGAGTATAAACTTCATAAAAAGTGAAACTAATAATAAACAGATAATTGAGATGTTGTTTGCCATCGGTACTGGATCATATGCATTACACGATGAAAAGTTTCTAAATGTCAGTAAGTAAAAAGAAGCTGATATTTAGTTACTAATTATTTTCTGAATTTAAAGAAGTGCTCATCAAAGAAATCATTTTATAAAAACTGTGTTTAAAATCTAGTTATTTGTGAAGTAATAAAGTAGTTCTAATTCATAAATTTATATGTATATGAATTTAAGCACATGCATCTATAAGCAGGATTATATATACAAACAATAATATTAATATATATTATTATCATAACTTAAGGCAGCATATCTTATTTAATTGCTGAACTGAAAATATTTTTACTCCAGTGACAGAAATGTACTGCAAAGCACTAATAAAATGCAACAAGTTTTGCAGATAAATACCCTCCATATTGAAAACTTTGAGATTTATTGTGATCTATCATCCCAAGATCTACTGAGAGTTGAACAACATAAATACACAATTTATGCCTAGGAGATAAAATGTGGATAGAAAAATACCATTATCTAACAACGTGATTTGAAATCGGGCATCTAATTTACACACACAAACACATACACACACTTAAGTCTAGTGTGTATTGCCTTTAGTGATCTGACATTACTAAAGCTAAACTATTCTAAGACAAGGTTTTCCTTTGTAGTGGTAGAAATACATGTGGTGCCTAGTTGTGTGTGCGCGCGCACACACACACACACACACACACGGCTAACCAAACCTTGAAAATTTCAGTTGTCTTTTGCTCTCTCATTTCATTTACTGTAGACAATCTCTTCATGTATAATAAAAGCAATCAGATTTTTATAATGCCGTTTTCTTAAGTCACTGACCTATTCCATTTCTCTTCATGTGGTTCTGATCTGAGGATAATTTATTTTATAATCCCTACTACTAAAGAAACAAGGTAAAATAAGTGAAAGGAAATAGTGTTCATAATAATCAGTTTGTGACACTGTGTTTCAAACAACACCCTGATAAACCCTTTCCCCCATCTCCTGCTGAGTGGACAAGGGAGTAAAGATGTAGCACCGGACGATGGCAAAAGGAGTCAACTTCAACTCATTTTGGCAAGTAGACATCTTGTGTCCTGGAAATCATAATTAACCATAATGTCAATGAAGAGTGACTATGGAAGAATTGTGCTGCTAAAATCATCTATTGACTAAAGAACCACAAACATACAAAAGCAAATGCTATCCCATTATTTGAGCCTAAATACAGTTATGAGATGTCTTGAAATACAATTATTTTTCACTTGTAAAAATATGATGCCCTTTCAAGGTAGAAAAAAAATTATCCTATTTTAAAAAATATAGGAATGAACAGACTGTGGAAAACATCTATTTTATTCTTTAAAATGAGTATATTTAGTGCATATTAGTATTAAATTTCCTAGCTGTCTCATTCACTCACACTCTTGCCTATCATGGACATAACATTTTATGTTTTTAAAAATTATTTTGTAGTGTTAATTATATACAAAATAAAAATATGAATATTGTTTTTTTTTGTTTGTTTTTTGTTTGTTTGTTTTGAGATGGAGTCTCGCTCTTGTTGCCCAAGCTGGAGTGCAGTGACGCAATCTCTGCTTACTGCAACCTCTGCCTCCTGTATTAAAGCGATTCTCCCACCTCAGCCTCCTGAGTAGCTGGAATTACAGATGCCCGCCACCACACCCAGCTAAGTTTTGTACTTTTAGTAGAGGCAGGGTTTCGTCATGTTGACCAGGCTGGTCTCAAACTCCTTACCTCAGGTGATCTGCCTGCCTCGGTCTCCCAAAGTGCTGGGATTATAGGCATGAGCCACCATGCCTGGCCGAATATAGTCTGTTTTAAGTTATGATTAAATTTTATGCATTTAAATTACGTTTTTTAAAGTTGAGTTATAAGTTTTTGTATTCCGAAAGGTTTGAAAATGTATTTACTTATAATCTTATTATGTTGCTTTTCATTTTTTAAACATAAAAAGTGCTTAATAATTATATAGAGAGAATAAAATGAAAATATGCCATCTCAAAATATAATTCTTTCGTATATTTTGAAATGGCTATTCAGAAGGACTGCAGACACAAGTATAGCTCTGGAAGCTATCCTTTGTGGGGGAGATTTGCATCTGTAGAGAAAACTTACATTAGTAAAGTAAATAGCAAATGCAGAGACTTTTTATTAAGGTGCTGTTATCTGGATCTTGGAAAACTTAATTCACAAGAAAAGGAGATGAAAATGTTGACACTTATAAAATCCTGAGAATAAAACTTCTACCAAAGAGTACTGTCTCCTCTGAGGGCTGCTACCTGTGAGGCTTCATGTGCATAAAAAGACAGACTTTGTGCACCAAGTCTTTTATCCCCATCTCTCACCCATAACCTGTCACCATGATCCAAGCCTCAATTTCTTTCTGGAATATATAAAAACTTTGTCATTTGGCTCTTCTTTTAAGGGAGGAGACCACACTTCATATTGTCTTATGCCCAATTTCTCCCTCCAGAGAAAGAAAAAGTAAAAACTAAAAGGCAGAAGTGAAATCCACAAGCAGACAGCCTGGCACCACACCCTGGGCCTGGTAGTTAAAGATCAACCCCTGACCTAATCCGTCATGTTATCTATACATTACAGACATTGTATAGAAAAGCGCTGTGAAAATCCCTATCCTGTCTTGTTTCGTTCTAATTACGGGTGCATGCAGCCCCTAGTCACGTAACCCCTGCTTGCTCAATCGATCATGACCGTTTCATGTGCACCCCCTTAGAGTTGTGAGCCCTTAAAAGGGACAGGAATTGCTCACTTGGGGAGCTCAGATTTTGAGACAGGAGTCTTGCCGATGCCCCTGGCCTAATAAACCCCTTCCTTCTTTAACTCAGTGTCTGAGGAGTTTTGTCTGAGGTCCGTCCTGTTACATTTATTGGTTCCCTGACTGAGAAGCAAGGTGATTGGGGGATGGTTGAGGCAGCTCCTTAGGCGGCTTAAACCTGCCCTGTGGAATATCCCTGCAGGGGACTCCGACCAGCCCCAGAAACATGGATCCTGGGAGCGCTCCAGGGTAGGCATTTGCCCTGATGGGACACCTCGCTAGAGCAGTGAGTGGCAGGCCCCTGTGGAGGATCAACGCAGTGGCTGAACACTGGGAAGGAATGGGCACTTGGAGTCTGGACATCTAAAACTTGGTAAGACTAGTCTTTGAAACTTGCCCACTCCATTTGAGTGGAAGCATGGCCTGATCACCCACGGCGTGCCTTTATCGGCACTTTGGTTTTGGTTTTGACTTGCTTTGAATTGCTTGACAGGACCGGTCTTGGGAACTTGCCTACTCCATTTGAGTGGAAGCGTGGCCTGATCACCCACGGTGTGCCTGTACCAGCACTTTGGTTTTTGTTTTTGACTTGACTTGGATTGCTTGAGACTTTGGTTTTGGTTTTGACCTGACTTGGATTTCTTGATACTCTGATTTTGGTTTGGTGCAAATTGCAAAAGTGTGTGTGTGCCCTTTTTACCCGTTCTTTGTTTTGTGGTATGTGTGTGATGTGAGCATGGTGTTTTGTCTGGCAGAAGCATAGGTCAGGTGCAAATAAGCCCACCCTACTAGGAACTATGTTGAAAATTTTCAAAAGAGAATTTAAAGGAGACTATGGAGTACTATTACACTAGGAAAACTTAAAACTTTTTATAAGATAGACTGGCCGGCATTAGAGGTAGGTTGGCCATTAGAAGGAAGCCTGGACAGGTCCCTTGTTTCAAAGGTATGGCACAAGGTAACCTGTAAGCCAGGGAACCCAGACCAGTTCCCATACGTAGACAATTGGTTACAGCTGGTTTTAGACCCCCTGCCCCCAACACACAGTGAGTTGAGAGAACAGCAGCATAAGTGGCTGGCAGAGGCAAGGAAAGACCATCAGAGAGAGAGAAAGGAAAGAGACAGAGAGGAAAAGAGGCAAAGAGAGAGAGGAAGAGACAGAGAGGAAGAGACAAAGAGGGAGTCAAGGGAGGGAGAGAGAGAAAGAGAGAGACACAGAGAGAGAAGAGACGGAGGCAAAAGGAAAGTTAAAGAGAGAGAGACAAAGTCAAAGAGAGAAAGAAAGAAACAGAGAGAGATACAAGTAGTTAAGAAAAAAGATGTACCCTATTCCTTTAAAAGTCAAGGTAAATTTAAAACCTGTAATTGACAATTAAAGGTATTCTCTGTAACCCTACAACACTGCAATGCCACTTTATTTTCAGTTTAAACAAGGGCGTATCCTGAAAGCACAGAGACCTTCCTATCAAAAATCCTTAACCCAGTAACCCATGGATGGCCCAAATGCATTCAATCTGTAGTGGCAACTGGTCTGGTAACAAAAAAAGAAAAAAAAAAAAGTAAAAAAAAAATTAACTTGTAGAGGAAACCTCATTGTGAGCACACTTCACCAGTTCAGAAGTATCCTAAGCGGGGGTGGGGAAAGGGGGGGCAGAATTTATATAAAAAGAGTATTATATGGTAAATTCTTGTACTGAAATAAATTAACTGGTTGTTTAAAGAAAAAAATATTTGTCATAAGTCAGAAAGTTGAGGCATGTCAAAGAATTGTCTGCAAAAGTCATGAAAGAGAAAAGTGTTATAAAAAAGAATTTATGCAAAAAAATGTTGTATAATTTAAAATTAACTAGGCCTCCTGAATGTAAAACTATTGG
>NW_012099543.1:866237-867217 GCF_000951045.1 Mandrillus leucophaeus | reverse complement strand
ATATATAAAAACTTTGTCATTTGGCTCTTCTTTTAAGGGAGGAGACCACACTTCATATTGTCTTATGCCCAATTTCTCCCTCCAGAGAAAGAAAAAGTAAAAACTAAAAGGCAGAAGTGAAATCCACAAGCAGACAGCCTGGCACCACACCCTGGGCCTGGTAGTTAAAGATCAACCCCTGACCTAATCCGTCATGTTATCTATACATTACAGACATTGTATAGAAAAGCGCTGTGAAAATCCCTATCCTGTCTTGTTTCGTTCTAATTACGGGTGCATGCAGCCCCTAGTCACGTAACCCCTGCTTGCTCAATCGATCATGACCGTTTCATGTGCACCCCCTTAGAGTTGTGAGCCCTTAAAAGGGACAGGAATTGCTCACTTGGGGAGCTCAGATTTTGAGACAGGAGTCTTGCCGATGCCCCTGGCCTAATAAACCCCTTCCTTCTTTAACTCAGTGTCTGAGGAGTTTTGTCTGAGGTCCGTCCTGTTACATTTATTGGTTCCCTGACTGAGAAGCAAGGTGATTGGGGGATGGTTGAGGCAGCTCCTTAGGCGGCTTAAACCTGCCCTGTGGAATATCCCTGCAGGGGACTCCGACCAGCCCCAGAAACATGGATCCTGGGAGCGCTCCAGGGTAGGCATTTGCCCTGATGGGACACCTCGCTAGAGCAGTGAGTGGCAGGCCCCTGTGGAGGATCAACGCAGTGGCTGAACACTGGGAAGGAATGGGCACTTGGAGTCTGGACATCTAAAACTTGGTAAGACTAGTCTTTGAAACTTGCCCACTCCATTTGAGTGGAAGCATGGCCTGATCACCCACGGCGTGCCTTTATCGGCACTTTGGTTTTGGTTTTGACTTGCTTTGAATTGCTTGACAGGACCGGTCTTGGGAACTTGCCTACTCCATTTGAGTGGAAGCGTGGCCTGATCACCCACGGTGTGCCTGTACCAGCACTTTGGTTTTTGTTTTTGACTTG
>NW_012099543.1:857655-864923 GCF_000951045.1 Mandrillus leucophaeus | reverse complement strand
AAAAAAAAAAAAAAACAGTTTATGTGCAAGGTGTATAAGAAAGTAAAATATACCTTTGGTAAAAGATTATAAGGAGGCATAAGAATGTACTTTTTTACCTACATTAAAAAGTTTTTTAAAAATTATTGTTTTGAAGGTTTAAGCAAGTTTTAAAATGTTAATTGTAAAGAAAATTCTGTGTGTAAACATATTAGCTAAAGTTAAAGAAGTATCGTCCAGTTTTTCTGTGAACTGAATATTAAAGTAAAAGCATAACAAGTTTTTCTTAAAGAACCAACCTGCTCTTTAGCAAAAATTATAAAAGGTTAAAAAGAGTCTATAAAATCTTACCTTATGGTCAAACATTAAATATTAGATAAATACATCTACACGGTTTTATTAAAATTAGGTTTAACATTAATAACACACTAATATAAAGATAAAATGTAGCTTATCTGGTATAAAAATCATACGAGAAGCATTGTTAAATGTAAAATGGTATTTGGCTTTCTTTGGTTTAAAAACTAACAAAAATAGGTGCTAAAGAAAATTTCTCACTAAAAAGGCACTAAGGACTATAAAGTCCACTGCCAAGGTCCCCGCATTTAAAACAAAAGGTCAATATCTTAAAAATTATATACTTGGCTTATCTTCCACTTTCCTTTCTCTCAAAAACTAAAAGTCTTTTAGCACATGTACCACCTCTAGAATTTCCAGTAAACAGCACCAGCCTGAAGAACACGTTCTCATCAAAGGATGGAAAGAAGAAAAACTGGAGCCAGCCTGGGAAGGACCCTACCTTGTGCTGCTAACCCCCAAGACTGCTGTTCGTACAGGAAACAAACAAACAAACAAAAAGGTGGACTCATCACACTCGAGTCAAAAAAGTTCCACCCCTTGCAGAGTCATGGACCATAGTCCCAGGGGAAAACCTTACCAAACTAAAGCTAAGAAAAATTTAACTCTTCTCATCTATTCTATTACTCTTTCTTCTTTCCTCGTTCTATTGCTGACCATCTAGTTATTAACATAACCAACTCAATTTTGCCTCAAACTATTGCATTTAATGCTTGCCTTGTTATACTCTGTGGGGGACTTGCCAAGTCAAAGACAACTTTTTACTTCAGAAAAGTACTTCTGGCCCTCTTGACTCTCCTCAGACTGGGCATTAGTAAACTAGGACCATTTAATCCAGGGAGATTTCAACAAAGACCCAAGTGCCAACCAGGAGTCTTGTCCCCCAATGTAGATGCCATAGTTGGTCCAGCATTCTGTGGACCACTAAAGAGCAAGGATGGACGGTCCCAATCGGTTTTTGTAATTTCCTAAAACCATACATTCATTTTACTAGAGGATCATAAAAGTTAAAGACTTAAAACAAACTTTAGCAATTAAGACAGGATACCAAGATGCGAATGCCTGGTTAAAATGGATCAAATATTCCATCTGCATGTTAAACAAAAGCAATTGTTATGCTTGTGCATATGGCAGGCCAGAGGCCCAGATTGTCCCCTTTCCACTAAGGTGGTCCTCCAGTCGACCAGGTGTAGGCTGCATGGTAGCTCTTTTCCAGGATTCTACAGCCTGGAGTAATAAGTTGTGCCAAGCTCTCTGTCAAAGTCTGGCATCCTGTGGGTCAGCCCCCGAGGGCCATTCAGCTTCCATCTCCCAATGCTAAGTTCACTTCGTGTCTCTCACGACAGGGAGGAAACTTAGCGTTCCTTGGAGACCTGAAGGGATGCAGTAAGCTTAAGAATTTTCAAGAGCTTATCAATCAGTCAGCCCTTGTTCGTCCCCAAGTGGATGTGTGGTGGTATTGTAGTGGACCTTTACTGGGCACTCTGCCGAATAACTGGAGTGTCACTTGTACTTTAGTCCAACTGGCTATCCCTTTCACCCTGGCATTTCATCAACCAGAAGGAAAAAAGAAAATAAGACATCGTTAAGCAAGAGAAGCCCCTTAGGGTTCTTTTGACTCTCATGTCTATTTGGATGCAATTAGAGTCCCACATGGAATACCAGATCAATTTAAAGCTTGAAATCAAATAGCTGCAGGATTTGAGTCAATATTTTGGTGGGTGACAGTTGAGAAAAATGTAGATTAGATAAACTACATCTGATTACAACCAACAGCAACAAGCTTTTCATGAGTTAAAAGAAAAACTCATGTCGGCCCCAGCCCTAAGGCTACCGGACCTGACAAAACTCTTTACACTCTATGTGTCAGAAAGTGAAAAAAAATGGCAGTTGAACTCTTAACCCAGACTGTGGGGCCCTGGCCAAGGCCAGTGTCCTCTCTCTCAAAATAACTAGACAGGGTTTCCAAAGGCTAGCCCCCAGGTCTAAGGGCCCTAGCAGCAAAGGCTCTGTTAGCACAAGAAGCAGGTAAACTAACCCTCAGGTAAAACCTGAATATAAAGGTCCCCCCCATGCTGTAGTAACTTTAATGACTACCACAGGACATCATTGGTTAACAAATGCTTGATAAACCAAGTACCAAAGCTGGCTATGTGCAAATCCCCACATGGCCATTGAAGTATGCAACCCCCTAAACCCCACCACCACCTTGCTCCTGGTATCAGAGAGCCCAGCTGAACATAACTGTGTAGAGGTGCTGGACTCAGTTTATTCTAGCAGGCCCAACCTCCAAGACCATCCTTAAACATCAGTAGACTGTGAGCGGTACATGGATGGGAGCAGCTTCACCAACCCCTGCAAAGTGACTCTGAAGAAGACGACAAGTACTGCTGCAGTCACACCCGGAAGCTGACTGGTCTACGCGGAGCTGAAGCATGAGGAAACTCATCGCAGGACTAATTTTCCTTAATTTGATCTTTTACAGTAAGGACTTCTACTGACTTTCCTCAGACTGAGGACTGTTCCCAGTGTATACATCAAGTCACTGAGGTAGGACAAAACGTTGCTATGGTCCTATTATTTTATAGTTATTATAAGTGTACTAGAACTCTAAAAATAACTTGTTTGTATAATGTTATTCTATACAAGGTATGTAGCCCAGGCAATGACCAACCGGATGTGTGTTATGCCCCATCTGAGCCTCCCATGACCACAGTTTTTAAAGTAAGATTGAGGACTGAGGACTGATAAAGGCTCATAAACAATATGAATAAAGTGTTAGCCAAAACAGAAGAAAAAGGGGTGCCCAAACAAGTCACCTTAAAATTTGATGCCTGTGCTGTCATTAATAGTAATAAATTAGGAATAAAGTGTGGTTCTCTTAATTAGAAAAGAGGCTATATGGCAAAAAATAAGTACATCTGTCATAAATTAGGACTGTGTGGAAATAAATGTAAATACTGGTCTTGTGTCATTTAGGCCACTTAGTTAGAAAAATAAAAATAAAAAGGATCCAGTCCACCTTCAGAAAAGAAAAAATGGCCCTTTCTGTACTAAGGGACGATGTAACCCCTTAGAGTTAGTAATAACCAATCCCCTTGATCCTTGCTAGAAAAAGAGGAGCATATGACCTTAGGAATCAACAGGGCCAGACTAGATCCTCAAGTAAATATCTTGGTTTGAGGAGAAGTTTACAAACGCTCTCCTGAGCCAGGGTTTCAAACTTTCTATGATGAACTAAATGTGCTAGTACCAGAAATTCCAGGAAAAACAAACAATTTGTTTCGGTAATTAACCAAGCATGTAACCCAGTGTCTCAATGTCACTTCATGTTATGTATGTGGAGGAACTGTAATAAGACATCAATGGCCATAGAAACCCAAGAATTAGTACCTACAGACCGAGTTCCTGATGAATTCCCAGCTCAAAAGAATCACCCTGATAATTTATAGGTCCTAAAAGCCTCAATCATTGGACAATGTTGCATAGCTAGAGAAGGAAAATAATTCACTCACCCCGTAGAATGACTTTGTTGTTTGAAACAGAAACTGTATAATGGTACCACAAAAATAGTCACTTGGTGGAGTTCAAATCACACAGAGAGAAATCCATTTGGTAAATTCCCAAAGTTGCAAACTGTGTGAACCCACCCGGAGTCCCACTGGGACTGGACAGCTCTCACTGGATTATACTGGATATGTAGGCACAGAGCTTATGCCAAATTACCTGACCAGTAGGTAGGTAGTTGTGTTATTGGCACTATTAAACCATCTTTCTTCCTACTGCCCATAAAAACTGGTGAACCTCTAGGCTTCCCTGTCTATGCTTCCCACGAAAAGAGAAGCATAGCTATAGAAAATTGAAAAAATGATAAATGCCCCCCTGAGAGAATCATACAATATTATAGGCCTGCTACTTAGGCACAAGATGGCTCATGAGGATACCAGACTCCCATTTACATGATCAACCGAATCATACGGTTATAAGCTGTCTTAAAAATAATCACTAATAAAACCGGCAGAGTCTTGACTATTCTGGCCCGGCCAGAAACTCAGATGAGAAATGCTATCAAAATAGATTGGCTCTCGACTACTTGCTAGCAACTGAAGGAGAGGTCTGTAGGAAATTTAACCTTACTAATTGCCACCTACACATAGATAATCAAGGGCAAGTAGTTGAAGACATAGTTAGAGATATGACAAAACTGGCACATGTGCCCGTGCAAGTGTGTGTGGCATAGATTTGATCCTGGGGCCATGTTTAGAAAATGGTTCCCAGCGCTAAAAAAATTTAAAACTCTTATAATAAAAGTTATAATAGTAATAGGAACCTGCTTACTGATCCCTTGTGTGCTACCTGTACTTCTTCAAATGATAAAAAGCTTCAACACTACCTTAGTTTACCAAAATGCTTCAGCACAAGTGTACTGTATGAATCACTATCAATCTGTCTTGCAAGATGACATGGGTAATAAAAATGAAAGTGAGAACTCCCACTATTGAGTGACAGTCTTAAAGGGGAGGGGGGGATAAGGGAGGAGACCACCTCTCATATTGTCTTATGCCCAATTTCTGCCTGCGAAGAAAGAAAAAGTAAAAACTAAAAGGCAGAAGTGAAATCCACAAGCAGACAGCCTGGCACCACACCCTGGGCCTGGTAGTTAAAGATCGACCCCTGACCTAATCGGTTATGTTATCTATAGATTATAGACATTGTATAGAAAAGCACTGTGAAAATCCCTATCCTGTTTTGTTCTGATCTAACTACCAGTGCATGCAACCTCCAATCACGTACCCCCTGCCTGCTCAATTGATCACGACCCTCTCACATGTACCCCCTTAAAAGGGACAGGAATTGCTCACTCAGGGAGCTCAGATTTTGAGACAGGAGTCTTGCCGATGCCCCTTCCTTCTTTAACTCGGTGTAAATAAACCCCTTCCTTCCTTAACTCGGTGTCTGAGGAGTTTTGTCTGTGGCTCGTCCTGCTATGCTTTCAGTCTCATATTCATAGGACTCCAGCATCCATATTCTTATTAATAAATCTGTATACCTCTTCTCCTGTTAATCTGTCTATTGTCAGTTCATTTCAGCAGACTCAGACTTGAACATTCAGGGGGAAAATTTGAACTTCTCTACAGTTTTGGTATATTTGGCAGGATTATAGCAAATCACTCTGCCCATACCCAAGGCTGCAGCAAGAAACCATGGAAACTGACAGACAACGGCAAAAAGAAATAAAAAGTTAAGAAATTTCTTACCAGTAAGCCTCCTTGGGTTTCTGCCTTAGGACTAGTCAGGTGAGTGGTAAAACTCTATTTTTGTGTTTTCTTCTTTCCAAATTTAAGGAGAGAAAATATTTTTAAAAATTAGTTATTTAAATTTGTGCCCCTTGTGGACTATTTGTAATTAATCTTTAAACATCCAAAGACAATCCTTGTTTTTCTTGTCTCTGTCCATTGTGTGGTTTGGTATAAGGAGAAAAACCATAATAAGCTCCTCCTATCATCTTGTTTTTGTGTCTTGAGAAACTTGGCTTTGAAATCCCCAAATTTATTTTCTGGTCTCCACTACTCTGGAGGGCATATTTGCCAGACATACGCTAGGCTGGGGATCTGAAATGTCTGTTTTTCCAAATGTGTAGGTTCTCAAAAAAAAAAAAAAAAAAAAAAAATTGCCTTTATTATCTCAGTCTTCATTGCCTAAAAATTAATGTCTTTGCCTTCTTCTTCCTTCCTTCTTCCTTCTTCTTCCTTCCTCCTTCTTCTTCCTCTTCCCCTCCTCCTCCTCCTCCTCCTTCTTCTTTCTCTTCTTTTCTTCTTCTTCTTTCTTCTTTTTGAGATGGAGTCCTGCTCTGTCACCAGGCTGGAGTATAGTGACATGATCTCAGTTCACTGCAACCTCTGCCTCCCTGGTTCAAGCAATTCCCCTGCCTCAGCCTCCCAAGTAGCAGTAGCTGGGACTACAGGTGTGTGCCACCAGGCCCGGCTAGTTTTTTGTATTTTAGTAGAGACGGGTTTTCACCATGTTGGCCAGGATGGTCTCGATCTCCTGACCTTGTGATTCACCCACCTCAGCCTCCCAAAATGCTGGGATTACAGGTGTGAACCACTGCACCAGGCCCATCTTTGCTTTCTTGAGCTATCTTTAGGAGGAGTTTTAAATATTGGGAGAAGTTGTGTGTACCCTTTTTGAAATGAAATTCTTGTGTTTATTGATTTTAAGCCATAAAAGGGCTTACTATAATAGTTTTGAGTCACAATTGAAGTAGGTACACATTTGGAGATTTGGAAACTATCTGTATGATTCTTGACATTCATTAATGATCCCTACCTCCCCACCTCTTGTTACAGTAGGTAGCTAATCCAGACATGAGGAGAGCAGGAAAGGGCTTCCCCGACTCCCTGACACACACACCACGAATGTCAGGTGACCATCAGTTGATGGTCAGGTAGTTGTTAACTGTCTGTCTAAAATAATAATTGTTCACAGTCAGTGCCAGGGAAAAGCAGTCTCCCAATAAACAGAAACACCTGAAACTGCTGATCAATAACTTCCTGATAAGATTTCAGGAGTTGGAGAGGTTGGCTCAATCATGCACATTAAGAAGCAAAATGGCAGAGTTTAACTAGTGTATGACTTTCTAGGGATATTTGACTGATAAGGGAAGAACGCCTCAAGTGTATGCATGCACATAACTCTAGTAAACACGCTGTGCATGCTCCCTTCACAAGTGCTGACAGGCCACTGCACATATAGACAGCCCACCCCAGGGGAAGAATCAGGGGAGAAGGAATGCAAGATCCTGGAAGCATCTCAAAACCCAAAGTCAAAAGGTCAGACTGCACACTTGATCTCTCAAGTTGCCCAGCTGGCCCGCTTCCAAGTGTACTTCTTTTTATTCCTGCTTTAGGTCTTTCTTTTCTTTTCTTTTT
>NW_012099543.1:853821-856325 GCF_000951045.1 Mandrillus leucophaeus | reverse complement strand
TTAATTAAAATCTGATATTCAGGCTACAATTTTTTTAAAGCCTGCCTGCTTTTTCTGTTTTGGATCCTGTTTCTAATATGGAATTTATTTTAGTCCGCAGAAGCTCCTTTTAATTATATGTTCGATTCCTCTGTCTGCTTCCTTTTTTGTTGGCTTGATTTTTGCTGAGAATAATATACAGCTTTATTGACCTTTTCTGAAAACTCCCCAATTGGCTGCTTTAGAATTTGTTCTTCTATTTACCTCTGCCCTCATTTTCTTTTGTCATCTTGATACTCCTTGAGGAACAAAGAAAAGGTGCCACCGACCCTCTTTTTGCCATCCTCACAAAGCCTTAAGAGTGAGAAGTCAATTCCTCTCAGGTCCAAGGCTCTGCTGTCTTTCATTTGAAGCTCCCTAATCTCCTGGCTGTTAGGAAGTGGGGTACTAAGGCTTGCTTTATAACTGACAAGTCACTGGTAAGTGCTACAATTTTAAAGGTAACTAACAATGTTACAGCAACCAGTTATTACTACAGAAGGCAAATTCTTACTTTTTAGCTTCTTCATTTCTTTGCATGCTTAGGTAAGAAAAGACTCAGATATGTGACTAAGTCAGACCCAACTGACAATCAGACAGTTATTTTAAACAGGCTTCTGAATTGTCTTTTAGGCTCATCTGTTTGTAACCGCCCAATAGGGTCACCTTGCCTAGACAGAACCGATTTATCAAGACAGGGAAATTGCAACAGAGAAAGAGTTTCATTTATGCAGAGCTGGCTGTACACAAGACCAGAGTTTTATTATTACTCAAATCAATCTTTCCAAAAACACGAGGATCAGGGTTTTCATAGTTTGGTGGGTAGAGGGTCAGAAAGTGGGGAGTGCTGATTGGTTGGGTCAGAGGTGAAATCCTAGGGAGTTGAAGCTGTTCTCTTGTGCTGAATCTGTTCCTGTGTGGGGGTCACAAGACCAGATGAGTCAGTTTTTGGATCTGGGTAGTGCTAGCTGATCCCTCAAGTGCAGGGTCTGCAAAATATCTCAAACATTGATCTTAGGTTTTACAATAGTAATGTTATCCTGAGAAACAATTTGGGATGTTTAGAATCTTGCAGCCTCCAGCTGCATGGTTACTAAACCATAATTCCTAATCTTTTAGAGAATTTGACAGTCCTGCAAAGACATTCTGGTCCCCCAAGCAGAAAGGGGGTTTGTTTGGGGAAAGGGCTGTTATCACCTCTGTTTCAAAGTTAAACTATAAACTAAGTTTCTCCCAAAATTAGTTTGGCCTCTGCCCAGGAATGAACAAAGATAGCTTGGAGGTTAGAAGCTAGATGGATTTTGTTAGGTCAAATCTCTTTCATTATAATAATTGTCTCAAGTCATAATTTTTGCAAAGCAGTTTCATGTATACTTTATTATAAAATCCTCTAATTCTTATGATTTTTTATTACCTTAGCATTCATTTAAAATCTTCCTCTTTATCTCACCTAAAGCACTCAAAACTCCTTGAGAAAACTTATATTCTTTCTGTATGCCTTTGAGATGTAAATCTCTCACCCTGTCTTCTCTAGGACTTGATAGCATTCTTTTGAAAAAAATCCGTAAGATCTTTGTATCTATCTGTATGATTGTTTATGTTTATACATATATACATCTATGATATCTGTTGTGTCCACATGATACAAAATCCCTTCATTGAATTTCAAATTGATTTAAAAGACAAATGAACATGCATACATTAAATACTTTAGGCTCCTAAAATTATAGAAACTAACTCAAATTATTTTCAAATTCATATGACTTGAATAAATTTTTTGTAAGTAAAACTAGCTTAATATTTTTGGTTCAAAAAATTGTAAATCAAATAGATGTGAGTGAGATAAAGGTGTATCTCTTTGGTAACTACGTCTTTAGAATTTTGTTAAGTTAAATTAAATGATGGCTATTCATTGAATATCTAGTTCATTTCTAAAGAAGATAAAGATTGAAACATTCATTGCTCAACATAGGTTTCAGTTTATTTATATTTGGCATCTTATATTTTATAGAAAGAGAAAATATATTTGAGTTTGTTAGCAAATATGTCCTTTTCCACATTGGAAAATATGTTCTATCAGGAAATCTATGCTTCTAGAAGTCATTAAGTATATAGTCATAAAATGGGTTGGTATGTGACTTCAAAGTTGCTTACTTCCTAGATTTTCACTAGAAATTAAGATTATTAGGATTATGTCACTGGATATTAATATATATAATTAAAACTACTGATAATAAAGGAAACAATTCTGTATACAAAGTGTACAGGCAAATTAAAATATTATAAGGTATAAACATGTATTTTTGTTGAGGAAAGAAATCATTTTGTCTAGGTAGAGGTTATTTAAAGCTTGACTCAAAATAAATAAATGGAGATAAGAATGACTGAGCTAAACCTGAATAAATATAGAAGGTTGGGAAAAGAAAGATAATGAAAAAAAATCTTGTGTGGTTAAAATGATAAAAATTTACTAAATGTAGTTATAA
>NW_012099543.1:844315-853771 GCF_000951045.1 Mandrillus leucophaeus | reverse complement strand
TTGGAGGTTAGAAGCTAGATGGATTTTGTTAGGTCAAATCTCTTTCATTATAATAATTGTCTCAGTCATAATTTTTGCAAAGCAGTTTCATGTATACTTTATTATAAAATCCTCTAATTCTTATGATTTTTTATTACCTTAGCATTCATTTAAAATCTTCCTCTTTATCTCACCTAAAGCACTCAAAACTCCTTGAGAAAACTTATATTCTTTCTGTATGCCTTTGAGATGTAAATCTCTCACCCTGTCTTCTCTAGGACTTGATAGCATTCTTTTGAAAAAAATCCGTAAGATCTTTGTATCTATCTGTATGATTGTTTATGTTTATACATATATACATCTATGATATCTGTTGTGTCCACATGATACAAAATCCCTTCATTGAATTTCAAATTGATTTAAAAGACAAATGAACATGCATACATTAAATACTTTAGGCTCCTAAAATTATAGAAACTAACTCAAATTATTTTCAAATTCATATGACTTGAATAAATTTTTTGTAAATAAAACTAGCTTAATATTTTTGGTTCAAAAAATTTTAAATCAAATAGATGTGAGTGAGATAAAGGTGTATCTCTTTGGTAACTACGTCTTTAGAATTTTGTTAAGTTAAATTAAATGATGGCTATTCATTGAATATCTAGTTCATTTCTAAAGAAGATAAAGATTGAAACATTCATTGCTCAACATAGGTTTCAGTTTATTTATATTTGGCATCTTATATTTTATAGAAAGAGAAAATATATTTGAGTTTGTTAGCAAATATGTCCTTTTCCACATTGGAAAATATGTTCTATCAGGAAATCTATGCTTCTAGAAGTCATTAAGTATATAGTCATAAAATGGGTTGGTATGTGACTTCAAAGTTGCTTACTTCCTAGATTTTCACTAGAAATTAAGATTATTAGGATTATGTCACTGGATATTAATATATATAATTAAAACTACTGATAATAAAGGAAACAATTCTGTATACAAAGTGTACAGGCAAATTAAAATATTATAAGGTATAAACATGTATTTTTGTTGAGGAAAGAAATCATTTTGTCTAGGTAGAGGTTATTTAAAGCTTGACTCAAAATAAATAAATGGAGATAAGAATGACTGAGCTAAACCTGAATAAATATAGAAGGTTGGGAAAAGAAAGATAATGAAAAAAAATCTTGTGTGGTTAAAATGATAAAAATTTACTAAATGTAGTTATAAGGGTTTTAAAATTGAGACCTAACATTAATAGTACACTGATACAAAACTAGAAACTGCTTTTTAAAGATATTTATGTAGTATTAATAAGAGATGATAAAAGATTTTTGTTCACCTTTGGAGTAAATGACAAAAAAAAAAAAAGTAGGGAGAGAGAGAAACATGTTATGTGTGGCTCAGTTATCTTTTCTAGGCCTTTTGATTATTTAGGAAAACTGAATTAAAGTTAAGTTTTTCTACAAAAAAGTGTAACTTCCTGTATTTGCTTCTAAAATATTTTAGTTATTACCCTGAATTACTAGCATTTCATATTTCCTTGTGATTCTATTTTTATCAAGTGTTTTAATCATTTGATATTTAATAAACTTCTCAAAAATCAAATTTTGGGGATCTTCTTTGATCTTTTTAATGCCAAAATAACTTTTGGAGTTCCAGTGGGCTCCTGAACACCTAAAGAACAGACATTAAACTAATCAAGCAGATTCAATGTTTCAAATTGTATGGAAAGCATTGTCAGGTAAGTGATGCTAAATGTTCTGCAAATGTTTGTGTTCCAAAATTGTATGAGATTACTAAAAATCTAGTATGCCATCAGTTATGATTTTTGGATATTATGTTAAATTTTACATTCTACAGAACTAACCACATTTATTTGTCCTCTATGGGTGACAATAAGCTACCATAAGACCTTTAGCCATGGCTACTTTAAGTCTCATTGCTCACAGTTAATTGTTTTATTCTGATACTATTTCTAAAAGTGCTTTGCAATCAGCTACAGTCTAAAATTTGCTTATTCTTCAAGGAGAATTATGGGAAAGACCCTAACAAATGCCCTTGAATATAGATTTCTGGTAATTTTAGAATCGTGTCATTGGACTGTGTAAGAATTTCCAGAACTCTTATGAAGAAACTGATGAGTTCATAAAACTCCCAACCTAACACCAAGCAAAACAAGAATTAGTTACATTGTACTGAAAAAAATTTTATGCCTTTTTTTGTTGTTTGAAGCATTACTGATTCTTTTTATGTTTTGTTTTCTAAAGTTAAGAAAACTTTTTTTTTCTTAAACTATCTATAGCTTTATAGCAATTTGGTAATGTATACTTTTGTGAGCAATATTTAAACATTTATCTTTCTCTTTGCCTGATCCCTCCAGATTTCAGAAACTATTTGTGAGTATTCTTATTTTATGGCAGTATGGTAATTAGTATAGGTTCAATAAGAATCTGTCCTCTTCTATGACATAACACAACTAGAAACACTGGTCATTTTACCAAGGTTTTGAGCATAATGTCATATCTTTGAAATTGTCCAGTGTGCTTTAAGATATTAAGATTGACTTTATGGAACCAATGAAAAGGCTCTTGGAAAAACTGGTCTGGTACCTTAAATACACAATTCACATGGTTGTCTTACGGGTAGGTGAAGATCGCCACTTCTTAGCAGCTTCCGAAGAGTCAGGATGTTTTGAGAATCTCGAGCAGAGAGGAATTCATCCAGATACTACAGATATTGCAGGGAGAATTTGAGGTCAAATCTTTTACTTGGTTTCCTAGCCTTGAGATGCCTTAAAAAGAAGTCTAATTTGAGATTTCTTATAAAAAGTTTCAGCAAAGCAGACTTTAAAAAGAGCCTGTAATACCAATCACTATTCTTGCTAAATCATGTAAATAATCTATATAGATAATCATACCAAAGACTAACCTTATTTTGCAAACAAATTAGTCTTGACATAGACATCTTTGGTAGAAATGGAGGTGTATGTAGAGAAAAAATCATGTTTTGGAATAAAATTATAGTATACCTGTTATTAGATTTTGATCATTATTTTTGAGATTTTATTTTTTGTTTGTTATCTGGACTGAATACCAAATACTTTTAATTTCCTCCTGTATCTGGCTTTAAATCTCCAAAACATCATTTGTAATTTTTTTCACCCTTTTGACTTGGATTCACTAATAATTAAAACTGTTTTTCCTGAGGTTCTATGAGTTAAAGTGGGTATAGTTGAGAAACAGACTCCAGAGAAACCACCATACTGGCCTGTGTTTAGACAACCTTTATCACATTTAAACCACAAAGTAGGTAACTCTGTCAGATTGCCATTGATTACCCTGGTCCAACTGAAGTTGCTTCAGCCCAGATTCAAAAATCTTCTCCACTGGCTACCCTCAAGACTCAGAGGCTAACTTAAAGATTGTTCCAGACATTATTAACACCTTTGTTTTTATTTTTGTTTCCAAATAAAAATCTCTTGTTAAATATGTGTATACTTCCACCATATAGAGCAGTAGTCTCCAACCTTTTCGGCACCAGGGACCAATTTTTGTGGAGATAATTTTTCCATAGATGGTGGGGGAGTGTCGTTTTGGGATGAAACTGTTCTACTTCAGGTCATCAAGTATTAGATTCTCATAAGGAGCATGCAACCTAGCTCCCTCACTCGCACAGTTCACAATAAGGTTCAGGCTCCTATAAGAATCTATTGCTGCCACTGATTTGACAGGTGGTTGAGCTCACACAGTAATGCTCACTCACCCGTGACTCACCTCTTGCTGTGTGACCCAGTTCCTAACAGGCCACGGATGGGTACTGGTCTGTGACCCAGGGGTTGGGGATCTCTGATATACAGCCTTCACCTTGAAAAAGTATATCTGCAGTGTTACCACCTGAAAAAAAGACGTAACTATTTAACTTAACTGACTTACTCTAAGGACTAACATACTGATTCAAGAAGATGTGGTACAGTGCACTCAATTTTTTTCTGTTCTGCTTGTTCCAATCTATGTTTTCTTCCCCTCTGCCAATCTCTTTTCTTAAATTTTCTAATTCAAAGAAATCACCATAGCTACCAATTTTACTTTAACATGTGAAACTTTCTGAAAATAAAGTTTCAAATGGGGGACTCAAGGAAACCAAAATGTGACACCCCAAAATATATTTGGCATATTTTGAAATGTCTATTTAGAGGGGCTGCAGACACAGAAATAATTCTGAAAAGCTGTCCTTGTGGGGGAGATTTGCATCTGTAGAGAGAATCTACATTAGTCAATAGCAGATGCAGAAGCTTTCTCTGAGTTTCCCTTATCCAAATCTAGGAAAGATTAATTCACAGGAGAAGGAGAATGAAAGTTTGACACTTTTAAAGATCTAATGGAGACTACCATTTATTCTTTCTGAGGGCTGCTACTTGTCAGGCTTCATGTGCCTAGCAAGACACATTTTGTTAATAACATCTTTCCTCCCTCTCCAACTCTTGACCTGCCACCATATTTCAAGCCTCTATTCCTTTATGCACAATATAAAAAATTCAATTATCTGGCTCTTGGTTGAGTCTCATATGGATAGTGACAGGAAACAGACAAATTCCTAGGCAGACAGGGATATGTCCCCAGTGAAACCCAGTCTTCAAGCCAAAGACAGCCTGAAACCTGAAAACCACGCTGCTGGTTCCAGATAGAGCCCATGACTAGAGTGAGAACTTCCTCAATGCCTTTTAACCAATTGAGTGGTCCTTTTTCTAAGACCACTCATGAACCAATCAGCACACACTCCCCTATTTTATGAGCCCATAAAAACCCCGGACTCAGCTGCAAAAAGGACTACCCACTTTTGGGCTCCCTCTTGCAGCTGAGGGCAACCTGACTTCAGGGTGCCCTCTCACATTTGAGAACTTTCCTTCTGTCACTTAAAATTCTTATCTGCCTTACTCATTCTCTGGTGCCCATGCACCTTATTCCTCTTGGTTTTGGGACAAGAACCCAGAACTTGCTGAGCTTCAGGCAGCAGGAACAAATGAGTGTCAACCCTCCTGTTCACAGAGCTGTGGGCAATGGGAATGAGAGAGCTGTAATATGCCCCCATTTGCCTAGCTGTGGGCTCAAAAAAGCGAAGCCACTGAGTACTATTCCCTCCTGGCTGGCTCTCTGTACTACAAAAGCCAAAACATTTCTTGGAGGTTCAGACTTCAGGACTCCCCAGGCGAAAGCTATAACACCCCCTGGGGCTCCATGATTGCTGGCATCTCCGAGTTTTTGAGTGCCACCACATTCCCCTTGTCTAAATACAGGTGCCCAATATGGAAGCCACTCGTGGTGCCCCTGGTCCAGCCATGGGCTGATCATGGTGTCTCTGTTCCAGTGTGGGATCCAGGGCAAGCTGTGAGCCAAGCACAGTCTACCAGGCTGAGTGGTTGGAGTAAGACCAGCAAGCCCGAGTGAGGCCCCAGAAAAGGGTCATGGTAGCTGCAGAGATTTCCTGCTGGAGAAGTGGCACCAAAGGAATCCTGTAACAGTATTTGTGGAATTCCTCTATCCATGTGGCCATTCATAAATTTATATATGTTTATATTTTCTTCTATTAATTTATTGTCAATTCATTTCAGCTGACTTAGACTCAGACTTTAGAGAGAAAATTTTCACTTTCTGACAGCATATATAATATATATGTACGCACACATACATGGATATATTTATACACACACATGCATAGTTTTCTTTCAAAGCCAATCCACATATAATGACCATAAAAAGTTCATGTCCTCTTAAAAAATCATAATATGGGGAGGCAAATTATTATTGTAGTGACATACTCCATCTTCTCTGCTGCCCAATAAGCATACACTTCTGTCACTGAGAATATTCTCAACTTATGCAGTAATAACTATCTCTCACTAAAGTAACTAAAAATGTAAGATTTGAGTTATTATTACGATTACAGTTATTTAGTAGAAAATATGTATATATCTTAGGTTCCTCAATGAGATGACCTATCCTATAAATTCAATAGTAGAGAATGAGGATCTCTTTAGACAATAAGTGACAGCAGTGCTTCCACATGCAATTAGTTTCAGAGGCACGGAAGACATTTTTCCAAGGGGTGGCTTCTAGTGCCAATGTGAGCAATGTTAGCAGGGCAAGCTAAAATAACTCTTCTCAGGTGCTTTGGCAGAAAGCTCTTCACTGAACAAATCTGGATCATTTGGGGCATAGCTCTCGGCCACAAAGCTTCCAATCCTGGTTTTCTAGCCTGTAAGAATTAAGTGGCTTTCTCACAATCACTTTAATAAGCTGAATCTTGCTTATAACTGAGTTCCTTTTATTTGCTTTCAAATAAAGAAACCTCACTGATGAAACGTTGTGAACATATGACAATATGAAAGGCATAAAAAATGAGTACTGAAGCTCCTTCTAGTGATGCTGAGCAATTTAAAGAGGAGGTATAGCTCACAAATTACTGCATGACACAAAACCAAGCAACATTCTCTATTTGTGTGGAGAAAAACAATTTCTTATATTTTTGCAACTGTAAGGCTGTGATGGTTACACATACTAAAACATAATATTTTTATTGTGGGTGTTGGGATCATTGTGACTGCATAATTTTGAATTTGCCCCAAACTCCTCCTAAAAGCCAAAAGTCTACTTGGCCAGCAAAAGAAATATTCCACAGAAAATATCTTCCAGAAAGTAGAAACTAAGAAATGTGGCATCACCATGAGGCACAAGATATGCAGATGGGGGTTGTATGGCCGAACCACCAACAGCAGGAGCAGTGGAAAATTAGCAGTTTGTTGGCCTGTGTAGTAGGAATAAAAGGGAAACTGACCCTGTGAGTTCTGGAACCTTAATATGGCAAAATAAATAATTAATTAAAATAAATTAAAACCCCAAATGGAAAACAACAACAAAACTTTAAGAAGAAACTTGGTTGAGTGAGTCCCAGGACATCAGAAATATCTGGGATACTTCTTCATGAGCCCCATGTTGTAAGTAAAGGCAGAGACAAAGAAACAAAATAGCCACAAATATTTAACAATAGAAGATCAAATACTGCTGTGGTTTTCAGAAATATCCAAAAATTTTCCCTCCCATAAGGACTGAGTTTAATTTAGAGGAGACATAGGAAAAGGTATCAAGTTGAGCAAAGCAAAAACACTATGGATAAGAAAGAGAATAGGTTCAGATTTCCAGATACAAAATACCCAGGAGAGTGAAAATCCAGATATTACTGTACAGCCAAATAAACATCTAAAAGTAGGAAAGTTGTTTTCAAAAACAAGGACTATATGGCTTGAGGAAACAGCGGGAGGTTAGAAAACACATTTCTGAATCTCTGGGAGACAAAGAAGAGGTCACAAAAAGATATCATGGTTTGAGTTCTTCACTGTAACAATGTCATACAAAATGTAAAACCCAGAAACTTAAAAAAAGATACTGTAGTCCATCACCACTGCTTGTAGGGAACCCTATCTTAGTGATTGAGTAAAACACTTCAAACAAAATTGTAAAAACCTGAAATAGGACAAATGCATTACATAAGACAAAAAATTGTTTTAATACTAAAAGTTATAATTCCCAATGGAATGTGACAATTATTAATATCAGTGCACTAAATAAACTAGTAACATCTGTTATTTAAAAACCTACTAAGTAATGAAAGGTAAAATAGACATGGACAAAAAGAAAAACAAAGAGAACAAAACAGATTTTAATGTACTTTTCTCACACTAGACATGAACAATTAGGGTATACCAAACTCCATACTCCAATATGAGAACCTTCTTTACAAGGGCATGAAATCTGACCACATGGTAGAAGACAAAGAAAACTTGAATAAATTGCAACATTATGAATATTAGAAACAGTTTTCTCTGACCATGGTGCAACCGCTGTGATATATATCTGAATAGCATCAGAGGCTCATTTCCTTTCTCCTTTTAGAGGCTCAGAAGAGAGTTGGCTCAGTTTCAGTTGCCCTGAGGATATTTATGCAGAGGCAATATTTTTGGCTAATGTCAGTCTGGCTGGCATGCAAGGCTGTTCCCCCTGCCCTGGGGTCTTGGTGTGAAGACTTTGGCTCTTGACTTGCAGAATCGCTAATATCACTTCTGGGCCTGGAGATTCCTTTATCTGTCCTTTGTTACTTAGAGAAGCTAAGTATTCCCCAATGCCTTTTAGGAAACTCCACAAACATTTTGTTGGAGTGGAGCTCATAGTTGACCTTGGAGGCCTCTCAATTAGATGTCCAGGCAGTTGGAACCTTGTTCCAAGTGCATTCAGCACAGTTATGCTCAGCCTATACTGTGAAATGTCAGGTTCACAGAACTGTGTGTGGTCTGCTACTTCTCTGCTGGTATGCTTCCCCCCAGTAAACTCTACCTTATATGTGCATTTGTGAGTTACTAGCAATATGTATCTATGATTATCTGCCCCATGACAGCAACAAAATGAGAAATTAATAAAATATTGTAAAAAAGAAAGAAAAGAGGTTCTTCTCTTGGAAGTGGGATAGTCAAAGTAAGGAATTCATAAAGTAAAAAAAAAAAAAAAAATAGTATGTTAGAAAACAAATAAACATGTAAAACTAATATGTAAGTTAAATACGGTTCACAGACATCAACCAAAAAGACAAACTATTTCAACTTAATTAAAGAGAAGGAAGAGAAAGAACAGATATCTGGAAATAAAAATGGAAAGGAAGAAATAACCCTTCAAGTGGATTAAATTTTGAAAAACTAGTAAGAGTATTCATTGCACATTGCTAAGCAAACACAGTTGAAAACTTAGATGACATGTAAAGTTTTCTAGGAAAATATAATTTCGCCAAGGTGACCCACAAAGGATAGAAACTCAAAACAGAAAATTGTCATAAAAGCAGAGTTTTACGTAAGTTTTTATAAAACAAAGCATTAGGCCTTAGTAGAGTTAAATTTGACCAAAATTTTAAGGAAGCTCGACTAGACTAAATGTTCTTTAAAAATGCAGAGCATAAAAAGTAGAGAATATATTGAATTATTTTTTGTGAATCAAGGATAAAGTTAAGGCAAAAATGTAATAAATGTTTTTTAACAAACTATCTTATGTGAATATCATTGAACAATCTCAAACTATTAATAAATAATTAAATACATACTTTTTAAAACAATTCATCATGAGCCTGCAAAATTCATTCAGAAAAACAATTCTGACTTGACATAGAGAAATTTGTCAATGTGAGTTGTATTCATTTATCTAAGGAGAGAAATGTAAATATGTTTAGAGATGTTGAAAAAGCACTGAAGAGAATTCAACATCAATTATTTTTTAAAAACCCTAAAATACTGGATTTAATAATTTTTTTTGAGAAAGGATCTGTCTCACTCTGTCACCTAGGCTGTATAGCAGTGGTACTAACATGGTTCACTGCTGCAACCTCAGCCTCCTGTGCTCAAGTGATCCTCCCGTCTCAGCCTCCCAGTGTTGGGATTAA
>NW_012099543.1:839861-843164 GCF_000951045.1 Mandrillus leucophaeus | reverse complement strand
GAAAAATTTGTAAACTTTAAAGATTAAATTTACTATTGACCAAGGATCAATATAAATATAGCCAGAATTTCTGGAAAACTAATCATAACAAGTGAAAAGCACATCCTTGGTTCGCCATTTTCTTGTATGAGAAAATAGTATTGCTATAGTGATTCAACTAAATTTGAATATACTGTATAAATTTAGAACAATTCTAATCAAAGTTCACTCTTTTAAAAACAGCATTCATTTCTCTTTAAAGTTATATGGAAGGATAAATGCTGGCAAATAGAAAGAAATATGTGAAGAAATAGAATGATGAATGGTTAGTGTCCTTTTCAACTATCAGAACACAGATCTGAAAAGTTAGTGACCTGTGAAACTGACTATACAATCCAGAAATAGATCCCCTAAAATAAGATTCTAATATATAGGAAATGTAGTTTCTAATATATGGCAAAAGAATAGTTTATTTAGAAATAAAATAATATAGGTTATCCATCTGAAATACAATAAAATTGGAGCAGCATTTAAACCAGTTACAAAATCAGTTCCAGAAACATCAAAACAGGAAATAAAAATCAGTGAGGCATACTCCACGGTAGGGAATGCTAATTGCACAAAATTCATAAAAGAATAATGAACATTTCACCATGTAGACATGAAAAGCCTTTGTGTGGCAAAACACACCATACATAGTGAGTAAAAAGACTAGATATTTAAAAACGTGCAATGACAATATCAAATAAGCGTGCTATATTTACAATAAAAGTGATACTCCATAATCTGTAATAGATATACAAACCAGTGCAAAGATGGGCAAATCACAGAGGAGGAACTGGTTAAGAAACATAAATAGATGCATAAAATCATTAGATTTTTAAAAGATGGAATTGAAATTAATAATGAGATATTTCTTTATATCTTCTAGCTTAGAAAAAAAGTTTAAAATGAATGTAGCTAATAATGTAGAGGAAAATGCACTATCATATACCCTTAATAGAAACTACAATTTTATACTTCTTTATGAAAGTATTCTTGCAAAACTTTTTAAGAAAAAAACAATGCTTATCTCTTTAACTCAAAAATCTCACTCATGGAAACCTATCCTTTAGAAATACATGCCCCAGTTGAAATGGTTATATATTCAAGGATTTTTGCCTATTATGGCAAAATAACTGAAATAAACTGGATGATTAGTAATGAGAAGTAATTAAATACATTGGATATTACATATCCACCATGGAATAATATATAACTATTAACAAGAATGAATTAGGACTCAACAAGTAAACAGACTGGGCGTGGGGGTAGGTCAGATTTTGCAAAATCTTACAAAGAAAAGCAAAATGCAAAACCGTGTGTAAAGTATAACTCTGGTTTGAAAAGAACAATTATGACAAAACCTATTACAGTATACATGTGTATAATAAGTCTATATCTACATCTTATCCATATGGTATGAACATGGGGGTAGATTAAGGAAGGATACCCACTAATTTATTAACCTATGTTATCTGAAAGAATTGAGAATGGGATTATGCAGGTGAATGGGGAACTGTCAAATTAGTCATAATCTCATGCAGTAATTATGTGGTTAATACCAACACGTGCATATTAAAAAAATGAGAAATAATTTTCTCAAAAAATAAAAACAAGTGGCCAATAGGTATACAAAAATGCTCAACATCATTAATCATTAGGGAAATGGAAATCAAAACCACAATGAGATATCATCTCACCCATTAACATGGCTATTATCAAAAAGACAAAAAATTACAAATGCTGGCAAGGATGTGAAGAAAAGGGAGCTCTTATACCCTGTTAGTGGGAATATAAATTAGTACAACTATTATGAAAAACAACATGGAGATTTGTCAAAAAACTAAAAATAGGACTAATTTGTTGAGAGTTTTTATCATAAAGGTGCACTGAATTTTCTCAAGTGCTTTTCTTTTTTTACATCTATTGAGATAAACCTATGGCTTTTGTCTGTCATTCTGTTCATATGATGTGCACATTTCTTGATTTGCATATGTTAAAACCATTTTTGCAGCCCTGGGATAAACAGCAGTTCACTATGATGTATAAAATTTTTGGTATGTTGTTAGACTTAGTTTCCTATTATTTCATTGAGGATTTTTGCATCTATGTTTGTCAGAAATGTTGGCCTGTAGTTTGCTATTTTTGTTGTGTCCTTACCTGCTTTTGGTATCAGGATAATGCTGGCAAGGGAAATAAGTTATGCAGAATTCCTTCCTATTCAATTTTCTGGAAGAGTTTAAGAAATATTGGTGTTAGTGCTTTAAATTTTTGGTAGGATTCAGCATTAAAGCTATTCAGTCCTGGGCTTTTCTCTGTTAATCTTTTATTACTGATTCAATCTTGTTACTCATTATTAGTCTGTTTATTTTATGTTTCTTCCTAGTTCAATCCTGGTAGGTTATATGTGTCTAGGAGTTTTTCCATTTCCTCTAGGTTTTTGAATTTGTTAACATATGATTATTCATAATAGTTTCTAATAATCCTTTTTATTTCTGTATGATCAGTAATGATGTCTCCTTTTTTAATTTCTAATTTTATTTGAGTCTTCTCTCTTTTTTCTTTGTGGTTTTAGCAGTAATTTGTCAATTTTGTTCATCTTTTCAAAAATTATTTTATTGATTCTTTGTACTATTTTATAGTCTCCACTTCACTTAGCTCTGCTCTAAGTCTTTATATTTCTTTTTATCTTGTAAACTTGGGATTGGATTATTCTTTCTTTTATTGTATCTTGAGGTGCATTGTTAATTGAAATCTTTCTGTTAACATAGGCCAATATTGCTGTAAAATTCCCTCAGCACTACGTTTCCTATATCTTATAGGTTTGGGTATTTTGTGTTTCTTTTTCATTTTTTTTCAAGAATTTTTAAAATTTCTTTTTTTGTTTTGAGATGGAGTCTTGCTCCTTAGCCCAAGCTGGAGTGTGCAGTGGCGCGTGATCTCAGCTCACTACAACCTCTGCCACCCAGGTTGAAGTGATTCTCCTGCCTCAACCTCTGGAGTAGCTGGGGTTACAGTTGCACACCACCATGCCCGATAAAATTCATTTCTTAATTTCTTCCTTGACCCATTGGTCATTCAGGAGCATATTGTTTAATTTCCACGTATTTGTACAGTTCCTAAAATTGTCTAGTTATGATTTCTAGTTCTAGTCTATGTGGTCTGACAATATATTTGATGTAATTTCTATTTTAAAAAAATTGTTGAGACTTTTTTCATGGCCTAATATATGATCTATCCTGGAGAATGTTCCATGTGCTTTCGAGAAGAAGGCGTATTCTG
>NW_012099543.1:829234-838922 GCF_000951045.1 Mandrillus leucophaeus | reverse complement strand
AAAACAAAAAAATCAATCAATTTGAGTTTATTTCAAATACAGAAAAAGTATGGCACAGGTGTAAGCCACGACATGGTTTCCTTTAATGATATTGAATCTTGTATCACACTGGCCAGCATGAAGTTTGTTACTCAGACTTTACAGGCGTTTTCCTTAATTCAATCAGTCCTGCTCCCAGCACAACACAGGAGGTGACTGGAGAATAATAGCCAGAATCTGGCCTGCTTGGCACCATGATACAATCGGGGAAAACAAACCAGGGCGCCTGCACTGCTTCTCAGACCAGGACGTTTCTCTTGGGTAACTGCTTTTAAAAGGAACTGAGATCTGATGAGGAGGTTCCTAGACTTGAAGCACTAATGACACAAGCATGAGGAGGCTGGGGGTGAGGGCGGCAGCATCCGCCCCAGAGCGTCTCTGCCCTAGGTCCTGGCCTGGCCATTACATGGCCTCGAACTGATCGATACACTGCCTGGTGTTGCCCTGCCGGATCTGCCGCAACGTCTTGTACTTATCCCGACCTTGCCTCATGTTCTCATTGTGGATGATGTAATTATGAGTCCTCTTATTCTCATCTTGGGCCTGGGACAGCTCGCCGCTCAGCGTCAGCAGAGGCCGCTGCACGCGCTCGTTCTCCGCTTCGGTGATGCCTTTCTCCTCGTTTCAATGATCCCGGATGCCCTCGCTAGACAGCTCCGCTCTGTGTAGTCCGTGGGCTCCGAGCCCTCGTCCTGCAAGCTGTCTTGGACATGGTAGCTCACCGTCTTCTATACGAGGGGCGGTGGGGGCGGGGGTGCAGTCATCACCAGGTGCAGCTCCTCCTTGGTCTTCACCAGGTCATCCTGGGCTTCTCTGGCTCTCTGCTGCCACTCTTCAACTTCACCTCCTTGCGCCCCCGTGCTCCTTGCGCCTCTGTGCCTCTTCCAGGAGTGCGATCTTCGTGGTGTACTCTGCAAGCTCCGCAGCCGGCAGCGCCTGGCTCTTTATCAGATCCACCACTTGTCTCTCCAGCTCCTCCTTGGTTATGAGTACAAACATATAGTTAAATAGAAGACATAAGTTCTAATGTTTGATGTCAGAGTATGGTGGCTATAGTTAATAATAATGCTTTGTTTGTTTCAAAAGAGCTAGGAGAGAGAACTTAAAATGTTTTCAACACAGAAATGATAAACACTTGAGGTGATAAATAACCAAAATATCCTGACGATTATTGCACATTCTATGCAATTAACAAAATATTTCATGTACCCCATGAAATGTGGAAATATTATTCATTAATTTAAAAACATATATATGAAATATTAAACATAGATTCAGATTTTTCTCAATTTCTTGTATTGGTCTGGTTTCTCATAATCCCTTGTAGGGTGTTTTTGCCACTTGGTTTTTCATTTCTTGATCAAAAGTACTTACTACTTAGCATCTAGAAACAATCACATATATTTCTGTGCTATTTACTTTGAAATATTCTGGTATAACAAACTGTTCCTTTTTTTATCTCAGGGTAGAAACTCAATTACTAGTATCCATTGAAAAAAAATCTATATATTCATTTTTTGAGCTAAAAATCTAAAATCTCTTTCACACAAGTAATTTATAGATTTGTGTAAGTATCTGCTATGGTTTGGACATTTGACTTTACAAGCCTCATGTTGAAAATTTGATCCCTGGTGTTGGGAATGGGGCCTAGTAGGAGGTGTTTGGGTTATCAGAGTGGATCCCTCATGAATAGATTCATATATTTTCTGGGAGGTGGAGTGTTGAGTGAATGTTAGCTCAGCTAGTTCCTGTGAGAGCTGGTTGTTTAAAAGAGTCTAGCACTTTTCTCCCCATCTCTCTGCTTTTCTCTTGTGATCCCTGCACATGCTGGTTCCTCTTGGCCTTCCAGCATGAGTGAGAGCAGTCTGAAGCCCTCACTGGAAGCAGATGTTAGAGCCATTTTTCTTTTACAGCCTGCAGGACTGTGAATCAAATAAATATATTTTCTTTATAAATTACCCATCCTCAAGTGTTCATTTACAACAACACAAATGGACCAAGACAGTACCACATACTTGCATTTTATAATTCCCACTTACAGCTATTTTTCTTGCTTCATCGCATGGGAAAATTTTAATCCTATACGGGTCTTAGAATTTGTAGATTAAAACTGTGAGGATATTCAGCTGAAATGCAAATAATTTTCATATTCATTAAGGCAATGTCAGTATAAATGGGCTTAAATATTACATTAAATGATTTCAGTGCCTTTTTGAGCATATTGGACATTTAGAAAACAAAAGACCAGACTCATTGTGTGAGCAACCATATTTCCCCAAATTTCAGGAAGTTAAAAAGAGAAAAAACAGTTTGTCCAGAGCTGTACTGCACTAATGTAAAGCAATATATTTAGCCAGATTCCTATTAAGTAATGTGAATGATGTTATACTTAAACATTTTGTAGGGAAAAGAAAAATATGAATTGCTATTTTAATACATAATGCTAGAATTCATCATAGGCAGGAAATCATTTTATAATTGGAAATAAATTTGTAAGTACTATTGAGGATGATCAAAACACAAAGAGATAGCTAAATTCTCTATATAAGTAATCAATAAAAATGTACAGGAGTGAGGAGAGAAGAGAGTAAAGAGGTGGATGGAGAATCATGGAGAGAGTTCACAGTAAACCCATAGAAAGAACCTGCCACTTTGGAAAAAGTTAACCAGTAAAAAATTTCAAATGATGACAAAATCAAAGGGCATATTTAAAGAGCCTTTAATATAAGTCACATTTTACATCCCAGGATCACAACTGTTAGCTATGTGACATCTGCTGTAACTGTGTGCTTTAGTTTTTTGTGTGAAGATATGTGTGTGGAATGGGAATGAAAAGTTTGAAGTTAATAATTCCTGGCATCCTCACAGAATGGTGTTTGAAATTTCCCAACTAAATTTGTGAAGGGAGGGACTACCTTTGTATGAGAACTCCAATCGATTTTTATCAGCATAAAATATAATTCCTTCATTCTCAACTTTAAAAATGGGATTCACATAAAATTTAGGAAAATTTTAATACTTGAGGGCATGTTTGAAACAGTCTTTACATTTTACATATTTTAATTCATATTATTTCTCAATATTGAATTTAATATTCTTAATCAATTTGGTATCCCAAATAAAAATCTGCCATATTATCTATGTGCATTAGAAATAATTTGAAAATTTGCAAGGAGATTTTAATAAGGTATATTACATGATAATAAACAATAAATTTAGGGATATATTCACAGTAACACTCTAATTATCTAAGTACCCTCAAATTCACCCTGAAACAAAAAGAAACTACAGGATGTATCTGAGTAACCAAAAGAGATTTTATGAAGCCCATGCCTTGAAATCTCATGTCCTTTCCTCATTGAAGGGCCCTCAAGACACCTCTCAAGGACTATTAACTTTAATTATGTACACATCTAATAAACTTGATTATTGGCATTACCTTCCCAGAGCAGATATAACCGTTCTAAAGGAAACTATAAAGAGCAGGCTCAAGAGCTGGGAAACCATAGCTGGCTGGATCCATTTAGTGTAAAGCACTGTATCTCCTCCATTCACCTGCACCTCTGCTTCAAAGTCCCATACAGCAGAACTACTGTCTTAAAATGTAACAAATTCGGCTGGGCATGGTGGCTCATGCCTGTAATCCCAGCACTTTGGGAAGCCGAGGTGGGTGGGTCATCTGAGGTCAGGAGTTTGAGACCAGCATGGCCAACAGGGTGAAACCCCGCCGCTACAAAAAAGACAAAAATTAGCTGGTCATGGTGGCCAGCACCTGTAATCCCAGCTAGTTGGGAGACTGAGGCAGGAAAATCGCTTGAACCCGGGAGGTGGAGGTTGCAGTGAGCCAAGATCACGCCATTGCATTCAAGCCTAGGCAACAAGGCAAGGCTCCATCTCAAAATAAATAAATAAAAATTTTAAAAAAGTAACAAATTCAATTATTTAAATCCTCTGTGGAGATCACAACCAATAAAATATAAGGAAATAATGACTGTGACACTGTAATTTTCCATGTTACTTCTCCAAATAGATTTATGCAATTTATTCTTCCAGTCCCAGCTACTTAATAGAATTTAAGTTCTTAAGAGATGAAAGAATGGTTGGTTCTGAATTAAAAATAAAAGTTCTATACTTTTTTTTTTTTTTTTTTTTTTTTTTTTAAGAGATGGGTCTTTGTCTGTTGTCCAGGCTGGAGTGCAGTGACATGATTATAACGATTATAGCTCACTGCAGCCTGGAACTCCTGGGCTCAAGAGATCCTCCCATTCAGCTGCTTGATTTAGTTTATACATAGATGTTAGGTTAAGAAAGAAGAAAAGTGGGTTTACAGTAGAGAACTTTCGGTTAAGTATTTGTTATTTTTTGACTTCTTGCTTAATGTGACAATGAATTTTTTTCCCCTGTGTTCATAGGTTGTAATTAGACTTAACTGGTTTTTCCATCCTTTTCTGAATGTTATAATAAAAAAAAAATCTATCTGGAAACATGTTGAAACTATTTTAGTTTGAATACATGATAGAAACTCTATATCTTTTTCATATTTTTTTATCTCTATCTTACTTTTCCTGAACTCCAGTTCAATGGATGGCAATTTCCACTTGAATCTCCAATGTCATGGTAATCTTAACATTTCCAAATTTTAACTGACCTATCTGTCCAACTCACCCCCTTCTTCCAGTGACTCCTGATATTTTCCAAGTCTCTGTCAACATTTTCCAGTTTATCTAAAATTTTGGAGCCACTGTCACTCATCCCAGGCTTCCTCGGTGTCTTCCCCTATATCTAATCTGTTATTATAGTCTTTAGTAATTTTTTAGGAAAACTTAAACAATTTTTTTTTGTCCCACTGCCTTCATTGTAGTTTTGGCTGCTCACAATTGGGAGGTTTTTATTAAATCAACCCCATACTGGTTCACTCAGACTGCAACTAGGCATCTCTCCTGGCCTCTGCCGCCATTTTATTTTGTAAGCACTTCTTAAATAAAGTGAGATCTCCTCAAAAGCTTCCAATGTTCTAAGTCACCTATGTGGCCTTTTGTGTTCTCCATAGTCGAGTCATACCTTAACATAGGATCTTATTTTACTTCTCTCTTATAAAATATGAAAACTCACTGCAGCTTTTTCAATTTTACACAGGTTCCTTCTGTTCTCTGAGCTGCCATTCTTCTTGAACTATATCTGTTGGAACCACAGTTCTAATACATTTTTTTCAAGGCTTGGCTCACAATTAAAGCCTTCTACATCATTCTCTGGCCATTGTACCAGATTACTCATCCTTTCCTACTTTGAACTTCTGTAGAACCACCTGCTTTATCACATACGTCACATTTTCTTTGAAAGGCCTTATTTTTATAGTTCAGGATAGAATACAAACTTCTTGAGGCAGGGACATGCCTTATATGAATATGACAATAATACCAATCATGTAACACTTATTGAGCTCTTATTATATTTGTTCTAAGAATATATATTATCTATTTCTGTCTTACAAAACTCAGTAAGATGTTATAATTATTACCATTTCATAGATGAAGAGATGAGACACAAAGAGGTGTAGTAGTGTTTACAAGGTATTACAAACATTGAGTGTCAGAAGCTACATTTAAATACAAGGTGGCTGACTTCTTTGCTTCTGCTCTGAACTATGGCCTTAGTTTATGTTCTTATCTCCCATGTGCACAACACAGATCTCAACAAAAAAGACATGTTCCTCAAAATATTTTTATAAAATGAATCAAAATCCAGAAAAATTCAATAGTCAGTATTCTTTACATGTCTTTTATATTATTTAAACTGCCTCTCACGATGAAACACCTTAAAATATCTGGGATTTGCCACTAACTTTGCTTCTTCACATCCTTACTCTTCCTTCAGCTACATGAATATTTTTCAATAGCCCAAACAATTTTCTAACTGCACATTTAATGAAACCAGTAAAGCTAAAACATTCTGAGTGCTCAGCAGTGACAGTGTCAGCAAGCAATTAATCTTCAACAGTTTACCTACCATGTTATGACCACTAGAGCTCAGTTCAGCTCCTCACATGACTCTACTTCCTAATTATCTCCTGGAAAAGAAAGTCTGTCAGCCAAAAGCAGAGCATCAAGAAAATAGTAAGAAAAACTGATGGAGATAGAAACAAGGTTTTCATCCATTAAAAAAGGATGCACATATTTTCCATAGAGAAAAACAATTCCGGTCTTGGAACTTTTTTGATTGGTTACTTTTCAGCTTGCCTCAATTTCACCCTCTATAAAATTGGTTTCACAGTATTTGTGCATTAGAGAAGGATATTGTAGGACTTAATTAAAGCTTATAAAACATAGACAGGTAATTTCTGTAATTACCTTGCCACTCACCTTTGTCATTTATCTTTCCTCAAGGGAGCCATATCTTTTATCCGTTGTAATATAGATGAAAATCACAGAACATCAGGTGATGCCATTGTGGAAAAGGATTTTATGCAGCTGTAAATAAGTAGCAACATAAGGCAATACTTGGCAAGATAAAATTCCAGCATATATAAGCTGCAAAAATAAAGCACCAGACTTTATCACTGTGTCAGCTTCTACTCTTAGCCCACTAGAGTCTATTCTCAAGCGAACACTGTCAGAGTGATCTTTTAAAAATACAAGACAAATAATCTCATTCTTCTCAAACTCCTCATAGTTTCCCATCTTTGCGAGAATAAAAGCCAAGGAATTTACAAGAAGTCACCTACAAGAATTTTCATTCTTTGGCCCTCTCTTTTTTCTCTAACCTCACATCCTATTCCCTCCCAAATCATACTGGCTTCCTTGTCAGGCATGTGCCTGTCTCATGGATTCTGTCTGGCTCATTTTCTAAATCTCAAATGCTCTTTAGCCAAATCTCTGCATGATTCATTTATTTTATCTCTCCTTCAGATTTTCACACAAATGGCACTTTGTTAGTGAGATCTTGTTTGAGCATCCTATTAACAATGGTACCCTGACCTTTGCCCTCTCTAATGTTCTTCCCTGCTAGAATTTTTCCATAATCTTTATCATCATATGACAGGCTATAGATTTAAATTGTTTATCTATTGCCTGTTTCTCCTTACTAGTTTGTACGCTCCATGTGCATAGGAATATTGAGTTGTTTTATTTACAGATTTATTCTCAGTACCTGGAAAACTGCTGTCACAAAGTTGTTTTACTGAGGTAAATATTTATTGAATAAATAAATGAGCTGAAAAAATTTCAAATCTGAAAATGAAAATGAGGCAGTATGAAACATAGTCAAGCAACAATTTTCTACAAGAGTAAAAATGTCCAGATATATTTACACATAAAATTTTTCATTGTACATGTATTATTTGTTGCTATATTAAAAGTCATATGATTAGTTAGGCTATTAAATAATTTAATATTTATTCATAATATTTGGATATGTAGCATTTTCTCCAAATTATGGGAAACAGCACAAAAAATGGTGGTTTCATATCCCATAAAGTGGCCAAAAAATAACATTTTAAAAGCTAGACTATCCTGCATTGAACAATTGCTTTTGTATCCCTATTCGCCGGATGTTTTAATTCATGCCTCAAAGAAACATGGTGCATGCGGGATATAGAGAGAAGCTACATAGGCACAGAATAAAAATAGAAATATATAGACTTTTAAATATCATGGTAAAGGGAAGAATTTTAGTTGAAATAAATCTTAATTGGATCTAATAGGTGTTCATGCCAATAAATGGAATGTAAATACATGTTGCATGATAATCAATTAGCAACGATAAGCTTAATTTTATTCTTTATTATTCAAAAGATAACTGGGAGATTCCTTTTAGGTCTAGGTACCACAATAAAAAATAAGCAGGGGGTAAAGGAAAAAGTGGCTAGTCTCTGGCAGAAGTTCAAATCATGTCATATGAAGTTGACAAAAAAAAAAAAAAAAACCAGAAGAGGAAGAAGAGGAGGAAGAAGAAGAAAGGAGAAGAAAGAGAAGAATGAGAAGAAGGAGAAGGAGAAGAAGAAAAAGAAAGAAGAAGAAGAAGAAGAAGGAGGAGGAGGAGGAGGAGGAGGAGGAGGAAAGTAGGTGGAAACAAAACCCTATTAAATATATATATATATTAAAAAGAAGATAAACTAAACTTTTTTTGCTTGCCCCCAGAGCAATACACAAGGACTAGACAAAGAATAATATCAATGCAAAGAAGAATTTGGTGAGAGAATTTTCCATTCTCAAGTGGCATGCCTGGGAAGTAATATAATTTGTACCAATATATCGGCTCACATAAAAAGTGACTAAGTACAAGATTGGAGAAATTTAAACAGGGATTCAAGTATTAGAACAATGAATAATAATTTTGCCTTGTCAGGTAATTATTTTAAAAATCTTTAAATATAACTCTACATCAAATTATTAATAATTAGAGTTGAATCCAGAGAGAGAACACTTTGCCACATGCAGATTTCAGGGTTGCCGTCTAAGAAAAAATTTACAATTTTAATATGAATTTTATTTATTTAGAAGGTTAAAACATTTAGTAATATTTATCAAGTTTTACAAAACATATCCTTTAATTTCATTTCTGAAAATGTATCATAAATTATTGTATACTGCAGCATTGCTTCTAATAGTAAAATGCTTCAAACCATTTACACTTCTAAAAATAGTGGATTGGTTAAATAATTTATGTTATATCCAAATATTTTACCAACATATATACCTATGTAAATAATGTTATAGGAGAAAAATTAATGGTAAAGAAGCATGTACAGGGTATATATACATTGTAATAAAATTTCAAGTGTATAAAACTTGTTTGGATAGTATAATTAATTACTATAAAAATTAGCTTATACATTAATTTATTGACTGTGTATTATAATGTCACCCATAACATGAGTCACAT
The DNA here is from genome assembly GCF_000951045.1 of Mandrillus leucophaeus. Lineage (NCBI taxonomy): Eukaryota > Metazoa > Chordata > Mammalia > Primates > Cercopithecidae > Mandrillus > Mandrillus leucophaeus. The sequence continues at coordinate 830,003 of NW_012099543.1, read as the reverse complement.
CTCATCACACATACACACACACACACATCCTCACACACAGATAAGTGGCTTATCTAATTTTTAAAATTATTTTTGTTTTAAAATAAATGTATGATACATTTATAATTTTGTTCAATGTAGTGAAATGAGAAATAAGCTCCTTGTAATTACCTTTACACATTCCATTGTTGACCAAACCATATTGATTCTACCTTCAAAATATTTCTAGAATTACTATTCCTCTCCACTGAATAGTTCAAAAGACTCCTAATGGTTTCTTTCCAGATTCATTGCCCTGAAGGATGTCAACACAACTATTTATAAAGTGCAATTTTGCTGAAATTCACTAAGATACATGATAAAGAAGAAAAAAATAGGAGAAGATGGACTTCCATATTTTGAAGATAGGACCCAAATAATTTCCTAGATCATGCATTGATCGATAGTGTTTTTCTTTTTCTTTCTTTCTTTTTTTTTTCTTCTTTTTTTGAGAGGGAGTCTCGCTGTGTTGCCCAGGCTGGAGTGCAGTGGGGCGATCTCTGCTCACTGCAAGCTCCGCCTCTTGAGTTCATGCCATTCTCCTGCCTCAGCCTCCCGAGTAGCTGAGTAGCTGGGACTACAGGTGCCTGCCACCACACCAGGCTAATTTTTTGTATTTTTAGTAGAGACGGGATTTCACTGTGTTAGCCCAGATGGTCTCAATCTCCTGACCCCATGATCCATCCACTTCGGCCTCCCAAAGTGCTGGGATTACAGGCATGAGCCACTGTGCCTGGCGATCGATAGTGTT
>NW_012099543.1:820527-823259 GCF_000951045.1 Mandrillus leucophaeus | reverse complement strand
CAGCTTCCAGTACCATGAGAGACTTAGAACTTCACTGATTTGAGCTCTTTATTTCTAGAAATATATATTATAAGTTCTACCTTTGTTTAGAGTTCCTTTTCTCTTACTTTGTTAAAAGGACACACATTCCCTATTGTCGCATAAAACATTTTTGTCAGATTTTTTCTTAAGGTAACATACTCTTTGGTAAAAGTCAATTAATTATCAAAACTAATCTGCTCTCTACTGTTTTTATTGGATATATGTGGCCAGGGAGCAAAAGCAAAAGGATATTTTATTTCCCCTTTTATTTGTTTTTCCATTTACAACCATCTGGCATAAACCTGAAACTTGTGACAGGGGTCCCATTAAAAAGAGGAATACAAAAACATGAACAAGGGTTATTTTCATAACTGAAGATTGAGACTATATTCACACATTTATGGAGCCTTTGTTGAAAGATCTCGTGTGGTTACATATTTCAGATATCTGACTTTAGGCTTTGTCATGACTTATAAAATGAGGCAGACATTTGTGACTTGTCCATAAAAATATGTTATTAAATGGGGACTTTATTACTTAATAATTAAGGGTATAGGTATGAAATTTTAAAACCTGGATTTTTTTTTTTTTTTGGTGCTACATTCTATCTAGCTGTGTGCCTATGGGAACTTCAAGATATTCTTATATAAATGGGGATCATAAGGCAACTTCCTCAAAGGGTTGATTTGCTGATTACATGAGAATAATGCATATAAAACAGCACCGTTCATGTCTCTTCTAATTTTTCAATAAATGTGTGTTATTATTACTTGAGAAGAAAACATAGTTTTAGTCATAGAGTGAAGTCATAGAACTCTGTAAATACCTTGATTTACATGATCATTCTGCATGTGGATCCAAATGTTAACATTGAAAGGAATTTCAAGCAGTGAATAGGTTGCATTTTGACTTAAAATGTTAAAAGGCTGGCACAGTGGCTCACACCTGTAACCCCAGCATTTTGAGAGGTTGAGGCGGGTGGATCACCTGAGATCAGGAGTTTGAGACCAGCCTGGCCAGCATGGTCTCAAGTAAAAATCTTGTCTCTAGCAAAAATACAAAAAATACAAAAAAACAAAACAAAACAAAAACAAAAACAAACAAACAAACAAAAAAATGGTGGCGGGCGCCTGTAGTCCCAGATACTCCAGAGACTGAGGCAGGAGAATGGTTTGAAGTCTGGTAGCGTGATACCTCCAGCTTTGCTCCTTTTATTTAGGATTATCTTTGCTATTTGGGCTCTTTTTTGGTCTCAGATAAGTTAATTTTTTTTCTAGTTTTGTGAAAATGTTGTTGGTAGTTTGATAGAAATAGCATTGGATTTGTAAATTGCTTTGGGCAGTATGGCCATTTCAATCTTCTCCTGAATAATGTCTTTTGAATTGTATCATCTCTGATTTTTTTGAGCACTGTTTTGTAATTCTCATTGTAGATAGTATTCACCTCCCTGGTTAGCTGGTATTCCTAGGCATATTAATTCTTTTTGTGGCAACTGTGAATGAGATTGCATTCCTGTTTTGGCTCTCGTCTTGGCTGTTGTTGGCATATAGAATGCTAGTAATTTTTGTACGTTGATTTTGTATCTTAAAACTTTACTGAAGTCATTTATCAGCTGAAGGAGCTTTTTGGCTGAGACTATAAGGCTTTCTAGTTATGGAATCATGTCATTTGCAAACAGGGATAGTTTGACTTCCTCTCTTCCTATTTGAATTCCTTTTATTTATTTCTCTTGCCTGATTTCCCTGGACAGAACTTCCAATACTATGTTGAATAGAAGTGAAGAGAGGGTATCCTAGTCTTGCACTGGTTTTCAACGGGAATGCTTCCATCTTTTGCCTATTCAGTATGATGTTGGCTGTGGGTTCATCATAGATGACTCTTATTATATCGAGGTATGTTCCTTCAATACCTAGTTTACTGAGAGTTTTTAACATGAAGGGTGTTTAATTTTATTGAAAGTCTTTCCTGAGTCTATTGAGATAATCATGTGGTTTTTGTCTAGTTCTGTTTATATGATGAATTATATTTATGGATTTGTGAATGTTGAACCAATCTTGCATCCCAGGGATAAAGCCAACTTGTTTGTGGTGAATTAGCTTTTTTCATGTGGTACTGGATTCTGTTTGCTAGTATTTGAGGATTTTCGCATCAATATTTACCAAGAATATTAGCCTGAAGTTTTCTTTTTCTTGTTGTTTCTCTGCCAGATTTTTGTAACAGGATGATGCTGGCCTCATAAAATATGTTGGGGAGGAGTTCCTCCTACTCAATGTTTTGGAGTACTTTTAGTGGGAATGGTATCAACTCTTTGATTTGATTGCGAATTTGGTTGTGAATCCATCAGACATAGGGCTGTTTGGTTGGTGGGCTGTTCATTGTTGATTTAATTTCAGAACTCATTGTTGATCTGTTCAAGGATTCAATTTCTTCCTGATTCTGTATTGGGAAGGTGTGCGTGTCTAGGAATTTATCCATTTCTTTTAGATTTTCTAGTTTGTGTGCATTGAGGTGTTCATAATATTCTCTGATAGTTAATTGTATTTCTCTGGGGACAATGATAATATTCCTTTTGCTGTTTCTGATTGTGTTTGTTTGGATCATCTCTCTTTCTTCTTTATTAGTGTAGCTAGTTGTGTATGTATCTTACTACTTTTTTTTTTTTTTTTTTTTTTCATAAAAAAACAGCTCCTGGGTTCATTGATCTTTTGGTT
>NW_012099543.1:808701-819178 GCF_000951045.1 Mandrillus leucophaeus | reverse complement strand
GCCACCACACCAGGCTAATTTTTTGTATTTTTAGTAGAGACGGGATTTCACTGTGTTAGCCCAGATGGTCTCAATCTCCTGACCCCATGATCCATCCACTTCGGCCTCCCAAAGTGCTGGGATTACAGGCATGAGCCACTGTGCCTGGCGATCGATAGTGTTTTTCTATATGGAGATCATTTTACAGGACTATAACAATATTCATTCTAAGATTTTTGTTTCATTTAGCTGATTTTCATAACCAGCACAAATAGAAGTTTTTTCCAATACTTTAAGGTTGACATTTAAACATTATGGAATTTGTTGCATTCAGATAATTTCTCAGCAATTATAGACACAGGGAATCTATGTTTTTTTTTGTTTTGTTTTGTTTTTTTTCACTTTCCTATCTATTTTGCAATCTGTAATATGTTAACTTTCTAACACAGGTTATTTTTTAAAAGTAACAATTTTCTTAAACCTTTCTGGATTATTTGATATCAACATTTGTTTCAGCTTTATATTTAATACAAAGTTATCTAGGAAAAATAGTTGTTAGAACAGTGTAATTTATTTTCTGATTGAGTATGTTGGTTTCACTCATTTGTGATGGTTGATGAAAATCTTAAAACACAAAAACAAATTCTAGCATTTAGTTTTACCTAAAAGTCACTGCAATAGGATAAAACTTATTCTACCATTAAGTTTCAGTTTTATATGTTCTTCTTTATCTTATTTGCATTATTCTGAAATGTTTCCATCAGTATTTCTTTAACAGAGGGAATCATTTACGATTCTATTGTAGTTCTTTTTACATGTAGAATTTATTTATGTGGAATCCAATAAAGAATATGACTTCTTTTTGTTTCCATATGGCTTACTTAGTTCAACCACATTAGGCTCTTCATGATTTCTACCAAGACTAATAACAACAGAAAACATCACCACTGGTTCATCTTACTCCTCTCATGCTTGCTTTTCCTGAGAAAGACAAATTTACCAAACTATCTCTTAGAAGGAACATATGGTTCACTAAGCGTGTTGAAAATAAGACTGGAGACTAGAAACATTAATGAGGGATTTTGTATTAAGAACAACATTTTGCTTGATATTTACTTTCAGTTTTCAAATAAAATACTATTTACTCATTTGTATTGCAATATTTATTGGAATAGGTATTTTCATCTTTTCAGCATTAGTCCACAAAATGGCACTTTCAGTGTATTGTTGCTTACATATTAATATACTACAGAAATGAAATTTAAAACATATTTTTAAGACCTACACTGAAGCCATGGCTACTTGTGTATACTGGATGAATCTACTAGGCAAGTATTTGACTCCTGATTATAATAACCCTTCAGAAAATATCAGTGGAACTTCACTTAAGTCAAAACAATAAGGACATTATTATCACTGGAAATTTTCCCCGTAACTATATTAATGAATTAATTGGATTGGATTTGTAGAAGCCTCATTGGTATCACAATGAGCACACTGTGGAAGAAAATGATTCTGTAACAAATTATTTACCTTTGTGAGCAGATGTTACCTCTTTCTGTATACAATGAAAGACGCTAGATATTTGGATTTTTAATTTATCTAACTGGTACAACTACTTTTAAAATTATAAAATGCAAGCAGCATAAACTTCCTTCTACTTCCTTTCTTAGGGAATTACTTTTGCAAGTATATTTTTCTTGACTTTTTTCCACATCAGACTTTAAGTGAAGACAAATAGAGTTTCTGAACTCACCATAAACCTATTTAAAATATATTTAAGACTTAACATTTTTTGCAAGATCTGACATGAGTTACCTACACATTGGATATTTTTGCCAGCATACACCCACAGCACACACAGAAACATGTACACATAAACACCATATATGCACACATACACAAGCATATCTATACCACACATAGGCATATATACATGAAAACATACAGAGAAAAAGTACATCTACACACACACACACACACACATACACTCTCACACACACACACAACTAGATGTTATTTCACTGATTGATGGGGTTCTACAAGACCTTTGGTTGACCTAATCCTGGTTATTGATTTTTTGCTATTCCACTTAGACCAGAAGGAAATTGGTAGTGATTCAATTTCCTATTACCCCATTTAGAAGTAAGGAATTAATGTCATGATGAAGAAAAAAGAAAGTATATATTGTGTGAAGATGAAATATGGTGTATTTTGTGAAGGGAGATGAAGAAAAGGTACCGTTAAGAAGAATGGGAAAGATTAGAAAAAGGTAGAAAAAGCTTGATGATAAAAGGTGAAGAAATGACTATGAAACATGACAAGGTAGACAAAGGAAGAGACATGCTATTGTACAATAAAAGAGATTCAGTGAGCACATTCTTCACTTTTTCTGTCAGAATGGCTTTCTTTTCTCATAAAAAGGGAGACTATTTGCAAAAGGAATGAAGACACTTCCATTTTCCTCTGGCTTTTTTGGAAATAGATTCTTCTTTTTGACTGTTGAATTCTTAAATATAATAAAAGAAAGTAGTCTGACAAGACTGAAGAATGGTTCGAAAAGAGAGCTCAATCATTTGACATATTTTTATGGTTCAGTAAAATTTCTCTTCCACTATCACCACTTCCAGCCAGCTTCCAGTACCATGAGAGACTTAGAACTTCACTGATTTGAGCTCTTTATTTCTAGAAATATATATTATAAGTTCTACCTTTGTTTAGAGTTCCTTTTCTCTTACTTTGTTAAAAGGACACACATTCCCTATTGTCGTATAAAACATTTTTGTCAGATTTTTTCTTAAGGTAACATACTCTTTGGTAAAAGTCAATTAATTATCAAAACTAATCTGCTCTCTACTGTTTTTATTGGATATATGTGGCCAGGGAGCAAAAGCAAAAGGATATTTTATTTCCCCTTTTATTTGTTTTTCCATTTACAACCATCTGGCATAAACCTGAAACTTGTGACAGGGGTCCCATTAAAAAGAGGAATACAAAAACATGAACAAGGGTTATTTTCATAACTGAAGATTGAGACTATATTCACACATTTATGGAGCCTTTGTTGAAAGATCTCGTGTGGTTACATATTTCAGATATCTGACTTTAGGCTTTGTCATGACTTATAAAATGAGGCAGACATTTGTGACTTGTCCATAAAAATATGTTATTAAATGGGGACTTTATTACTTAATAATTAAGGGTATAGGTATGAAATTTTAAAACCTGGATTTTTTTTTTTTTTTGGTGCTACATTCTATCTAGCTGTGTGCCTATGGGAACTTCAAGATATTCTTATATAAATGGGGATCATAAGGCAACTTCCTCAAAGGGTTGATTTGCTGATTACATGAGAATAATGCATATAAAACAGCACCGTTCATGTCTCTTCTAATTTTTCAATAAATGTGTGTTATTATTACTTGAGAAGAAAACATAGTTTTAGTCATAGAGTGAAGTCATAGAACTCTGTAAATACCTTGATTTACATGATCATTCTGCATGTGGATCCAAATGTTAACATTGAAAGGAATTTCAAGCAGTGAATAGGTTGCATTTTGACTTAAAATGTTAAAAGGCTGGCACAGTGGCTCACACCTGTAACCCCAGCATTTTGAGAGGTTGAGGCGGGTGGATCACCTGAGATCAGGAGTTTGAGACCAGCCTGGCCAGCATGGTCTCAAGTAAAAATCTTGTCTCTAGCAAAAATACAAAAAATACAAAAAAACAAAACAAAACAAAAACAAAAACAAACAAACAAACAAAAAAATGGTGGCGGGCGCCTGTAGTCCCAGATACTCCAGAGACTGAGGCAGGAGAATGGTTTGAAGTCTGGTAGCGTGATACCTCCAGCTTTGCTCCTTTTATTTAGGATTATCTTTGCTATTTGGGCTCTTTTTTGGTCTCAGATAAGTTAATTTTTTTTCTAGTTTTGTGAAAATGTTGTTGGTAGTTTGATAGAAATAGCATTGGATTTGTAAATTGCTTTGGGCAGTATGGCCATTTCAATCTTCTCCTGAATAATGTCTTTTGAATTGTATCATCTCTGATTTTTTTGAGCACTGTTTTGTAATTCTCATTGTAGATAGTATTCACCTCCCTGGTTAGCTGGTATTCCTAGGCATATTAATTCTTTTTGTGGCAACTGTGAATGAGATTGCATTCCTGTTTTGGCTCTCGTCTTGGCTGTTGTTGGCATATAGAATGCTAGTAATTTTTGTACGTTGATTTTGTATCTTAAAACTTTACTGAAGTCATTTATCAGCTGAAGGAGCTTTTTGGCTGAGACTATAAGGCTTTCTAGTTATGGAATCATGTCATTTGCAAACAGGGATAGTTTGACTTCCTCTCTTCCTATTTGAATTCCTTTTATTTATTTCTCTTGCCTGATTTCCCTGGACAGAACTTCCAATACTATGTTGAATAGAAGTGAAGAGAGGGTATCCTAGTCTTGCACTGGTTTTCAACGGGAATGCTTCCATCTTTTGCCTATTCAGTATGATGTTGGCTGTGGGTTCATCATAGATGACTCTTATTATATCGAGGTATGTTCCTTCAATACCTAGTTTACTGAGAGTTTTTAACATGAAGGGTGTTTAATTTTATTGAAAGTCTTTCCTGAGTCTATTGAGATAATCATCTGGTTTTTGTCTAGTTCTGTTTATATGATGAATTATATTTATGGATTTGTGAATGTTGAACCAATCTTGCATCCCAGGGATAAAGCCAACTTGTTTGTGGTGAATTAGCTTTTTTCATGTGGTACTGGATTCTGTTTGCTAGTATTTGAGGATTTTCGCATCAATATTTACCAAGAATATTAGCCTGAAGTTTTCTTTTTCTTGTTGTTTCTCTGCCAGACTTTTGTAACAGGATGATGCTGGCCTCATAAAATATGTTGGGGAGGAGTTCCTCCTACTCAATGTTTTGGAGTACTTTTAGTGGGAATGGTATCAACTCTTTGATTTGATTGCGAATTTGGTTGTGAATCCATCAGATATAGGGCTGTTTGGTTGGTGGGCTGTTCATTGTTGATTTAATTTCAGAACTCATTGTTGATCTGTTCAAGGATTCAATTTCTTCCTGATTCTGTATTGGGAAGGTGTGCGTGTCTAGGAATTTATCCATTTCTTTTAGATTTTCTAGTTTGTGTGCATTGAGGTGTTCATAATATTCTCTGATAGTTAATTGTATTTCTCTGGGGACAATGATAATATTCCTTTTGCTGTTTCTGATTGTGTTTGTTTTGATCATGTCTCTATCTTCTTTTGTAGTGTAGCAAGTTGTGTATGTATCTTTCTACTTTTTTTTTTTTTTTTTTTTTTCCCAAAAAAACAGCTCCTGGGTTCATTGATCTTTTGGTTGATTTTGTGCTTCTCAATCTCCTTAAAGTCAATGACGATGTTGGTTATTCTTGTATTCTGCTAGGTTTGGGGTTGGTTTGCTCTTGTTTTTCTCATTCTTTCAGTTGTGATCTTAAGTTGTTAATTTGAGATCTTTCTAAGTTTTTGATATGGGTATTTACTGCTATAAATTTCCCTCTTAACATTGCCTAAACTGTGTCTCAGAGATTCTGATATATTGTGTCTTCATTCTCATTGGTTTCAAAGAAACTCTTGATTTCTGCATTAAATTATCTATTACCCAAAAGACATTATTTAGGAGCAGATTGTTTAATTAATTTTATGGCTTTGAGAAATTTTATTGTCTTGATTTCTACTTTTACTGTACTGTGATCTGAGAGAGAGGTTAGTATGATTTTATTTCTTTTGCATTTGCTGAGGATTGTTTCATATTTAATTATTTGGTTGATTTTAGAGTACATGCCATGTGCAAATGAAAAGAATGTATATTCTGTTGCTTTTAGGTGGAGAGTTCTGAAGATGTCTATCAGATCCATTTGGTGCAATGTAGAGTTCAGGTCCTTAATATCTTTGTTAATCTTATGCATTGATCATCTGTCTAATACTGTCAGTGGGTTGTTGAAGTCTCCTACTACTGATGTGGGAGTCTATGTCTCTTTGAAGGTCTCTAAGAACTTGTTTTATGAACCTGGGAGCTCTAGTGTTGGGTGTGCATATATTTAGGATAGCAATGTCTTCTTTTTGTATTGAACTCTTTACTATTCTGTAATCCCTTTCTTTTGTCTTTTTAAATCTTTGTTGATTGAAAAAGTCTGTTTTGTCTGAAATTAAAATTACAACCTCTGCTTTTTGCTGTTTTGCATTTGGTTGGTAAATTTTTCTTCATCCCTTTATTTTTAGTCTATGGGTGTCATTGCATGTGAGATGGGTGTCTTGAAGATAGCATAACATTAGGTCCTGCTTCTTTATTCAGCTTGACATTCTGCCTTTTAACTAGGGCATTTAGCCTGTTTATATTCAAGGTTGGTATTGATATGTGAGGATTTTTTCTGGTCTTTTTGTTGTTAGATGCTTATTATGCAGACTTGTTTGTGTGGTTGCTTTATAGTGTCACTGCTCTGTGTACTTAAGAGTGCTTTTGTAGTGACTAGTAATAATCTTTTCTTTTCATATTTAGTGCTTCCTTCAGGATCTCTTGTAAGGCAAGTCTGGTGGTGACACATTCCCTCAGCATTTGCTTGTCTGAGAAGGATCGCACTTCTCCTTTGCTTATGAAGCTTAGGTTGGTCAGATATAAAATTCTAGGTTGGAATTTGTTTTTGTAAAGAATGTTGAATATAGGCCCCCAATCTCTTCTTGCTTGTAGGGTTTCTGCTGAGAAGTCTGCTGTTAGTCTGATAGGCTTCCCTTTGTAGGTGACCTGTCCTTTCTCTCTAGCTGCCTTTAGCATGTTTTCTTTCATTTTCACCTTGGAGAATCTGAAAATTATGTGTCTTAGGGATAATCTTCTTGTGAAGTATTTTGTGGGAGTTCTCTGCATTTTCTGAATTTGATTGTTGGCCTCTCCAGCTAGGTTGGGAAAATTCTCCTGGATGATATTCTGATATATAATTTTCAAGTTGGTTCCATTCTTACCATCTCCTTCATGGAGGCCAATAAGTCATAAATTTGGCCTCTTTATATAATCCCATATTTCCTGGAGGTTTTGTTTGTTCCTTTCTGTTCTACTTTTTTTTTTTTTTTTGTCAACTGTCTTATTTCAGAAAGCAAGCTCAAGCTCTGAGATTCTTCCCTGAACTTCATCTATTTTTCTGTTAATACTTGTTACTGCACTATTAAATTCTTATAGAGTGTTTTTCAGTTCTATCAGGTTGGTTATGTACTTTTCTATACTGGCTATTTTGTCTGTCAGCTCCTGTATCATTTTACTGTGACTCTTAGCTTCTTTAGATTGGGTTTCATCATTCTCTTGAATCTTGATAATCCTCATTCCTATCCACTTTCTGAATTCTGTTTCTGTGATTTTAGTCATCTCAACTGTGTTAAGAACTCTTGCTGGACAACTCAAGTGGTCATTTGGATTAAAAAAATACACTCTGGCTTTTTGAGTTGTCAGAGTTCTTGTGCTGGTTCTTTCTCATCTTTCTGGACTGATATTCCTTTGATCCATGCTGCTGCTGTCCTTTGGATGAGTTTTATTTTTTGCTTTTATCCTATTAGATGACCTTGGGGTTTGATTGTGTATAAAGTAGGTTCAATCAGCTGGTTTTATTACTCTAACATTTTAGGGGGCCAAGGTTCAGCTCAGTACTCCTGAGCTGTGTACTCTAATCTGGGGGACTGTTATTGGTTCCCGACTTTGACCTCTGATCCTTGAACTTGCTGCCCTGGAGGAGTCCAGGTGCTCTCAGACTGCTGTTCACAACACTCTGATGGGAGGTGCCAGTCAAAGTACTTCAAGGGGCAGTGACAGTGAGATCCATCCTCATTCATACATTCCAGCAGCAGCAGCAGCAGCAGCATGGCAGGCTGCCTGCTTACCAGCTAGGGCAGGAAGCTATCAGGTTCCAGGGTTCTAAGCCTCTGTGTGGGCATTGCAGCAGCAGCGGTAGCAGTGTGGCTTGGGGTGGGGCCCACTGGTGACTGTGTATGCATTTGCACTGGTGGCAGTGTTAGCACAAGAGCAGGGTGCTGATAGGCCCAGGGCTGCATGCACCCTCTGTCTTGTTCACGCTGGGCTTGCAACAGTGGCTCCTCAGCACTGCGAGAGGATTCATTGTTTTCCATGTGTAATTTCATGCCAGCAACCCTGGTGCAGGGGCAGGGCGCTGAAAGGGATCAGGATGGCTGGCTTTGTGCCTGCCAGTGCTCTGATGACAATGGCCGTGTGATGGGTGTGGTGGGTGTGGTGGGTGGAGTGGGTGGAGTGGGCACAGGGTACACAGGCACAGTTGACTCAGCATTATTTTTAAGAGCCTTGGGACTTTCAAAATGGTAAATGAGCATTGACTTCAAGTTAAAGTTACGAGCTGCATTAACCCCTAATGAGACAGACAGTCTCTTACGAAACTTTGAAGCCAGGTATTGACTTTTTCTTTCTAGCTATGAAAAGTTCTTAACATCTTCCTCTAATTTAAGGTTGTGTTGTCTACATTAGAAACCTATTGTTTAATGTAACCACCTTTATCAAATCCTTAGCTAGGTATTCTGGATAACTTGCTGCAGTTTCTACACCTGCAGTTGCTGCTTCACCTTGCATTTTTATGTTATGGAGACAGCTTCTTTCCTAAAACCTGATGAACCACACCTGCTAGCTGCAAACTTCTCTTCTGCCACTTTATTACCTCTCTCAGGCTTCATAGAATTGAAGAGAGTTAAGACTTTGCTCTAAATTAAGCTTTATCTTAAGAGAATATTGTGGCTGGCTTGATCGTTTATCCAGACCACTAAGATTTTCTCCACGTCAGCAATAAGATTGTTTTACTTTTGTTTTATTTGTGTGCTCACTAGAGTAGCACCATTCTTCAAAAACTTTTCCTTTTAATAACCTGGGTAAGTTGCATCTCATTGTGGTTTTAAATTGCATTTCCTAAATGGCTAATCGTATTTAGCATTGTTCCCTGTGCTTGTGTGCCATTAATATATCTTTCTTTTTAAAAAATACTGTGTTTAAGTCCTTTATCAATTTTTAAATTGGATTGTTTATTTAGTAGTTGTTGAGTTGTAAGAATTCTTAGATTCTCAGCAGAGAAACAATTTGCAAATATTTTCTCTCATTCAGTGGATTGTCTTTTCATTCTCTTGATAGTATCCTTTGATGTAAAAATAATTTTAATTTTGATAAAGTGTAGTGTATTTATTTATTTTAATATACTGTTTATTGTACATTTGGTGTCACATCTAAGAATCTCTTAACAAATCCAAGGTCCTTAAAATGTAATCATACTTACATTTCTAAGAGTTTCATAGTTTTAGTACATATCTAGATTTTTTATCAATTTTTAGTTATGTTATTCTATATGGTATAGGGTAATTTTTTTGTTTGGCAAGTGAATATCAGTTATCATAACATAATTTGTTGAAGATATATCTTTTCCTTATTTTGTGGTCTCAGAACCCTTGACAAAAGTAAATTTACTATAGATGTATGTATTGATTTCTCAATAGTCAATTTATTTCATTGATTCTTATGTCTAGCCTTATGCCAATAGCACACTGTTTTGATTAAGGTAGATTTGTAGTAAATTTTAAAATTGAGAAATGTGAATTCTCTAACTTTGTTATTTTCAGTATTATTTTGGCTATTCTGGGCCCTTTTAATTTTAGGATTTCTGTTTCTGTTTTAAAAAGATAAATTTTTGCAGAAATTTTGCATTTTTGTGCAGATATTTAAAAATTTTTGCTTTGAATGTATAGACTGCTTTAGGGAACATTGCCATCTTGAAAATGCTGTCAGGCAGCCAATGGCTATGGAACATATTTTTATTTGTTTAGATTTACTTTAATTTCAGCAATGATTTGTGGTTTTTAGTGTAGAGTCTTGTACCATCTTGATTAAATTAGTCCCCAGTATTTTATCATTTTTGATGCTATTATAAATATAATTATTTTCTTAATTTTCTTTTCTGATCATTGACTGGTAATTTATGGTAAAGCAAATAATTTCTTGAGTATTGATCTTGTATCTTGCAACTTTGATACTTCACTTGTTACCTCCAACAGTTTTTGGGTATGTCTGGATTCTTTAATATGGTCTATGTATAAACTCATGTTCTCTAGAAAATACCATTCCTTTTTCCTTTTGTGTTTGGATGCTGTTTTTTTTTTTTTTTTCTTGTCATATTTTAGGCAGCACTGCTAGTATTATGTTAAGTAAAAGCGGTGAAAGCAGGTGTCTTATTCTGGTGTCCTTGTAATACTAGCCTCATAGAATAAGTTAACTAGTATTCCCTTCTCTTCTATTTCTTGGAAGAATTTGAGATTAATAGATATTAATCTTTCTTTAAATATTTGGTGGAATTTTCCAGTGAAACCATCTAGCCTTGGCATTTTATTTTTTGATAGGTATTTAATTATGTATCCAATATCTTTATTCCTTGTAGTTCTATTCAGATTTTCTGGTTTTTTTTTTTTTT
>NW_012099543.1:802414-804376 GCF_000951045.1 Mandrillus leucophaeus | reverse complement strand
AGTTGAAGAGAGTTAAGACTTTGCTCTAAATTAAGCTTTATCTTAAGAGAATATTGTGGCTGGCTTGATCTTTTATCCAGACCACTAAGATTTTCTCCACGTCAGCAATAAGATTGTTTTACTTTTGTTTTATTTGTGTGCTCACTAGAGTAGCACCATTCTTCAAAAACTTTTCCTTTTAACAACCTGGGTAAGTTGCATCTCATTGTGGTTTTAAATTGCATTTCCTAAATGGCTAATCGTATTTAGCATTGTTCCCTGTGCTTGTGTGCCATTAATATATCTTTCTTTTTAAAAAATATTGTGTTTAAGTCCTTTATCAATTTTTAAATTGGATTGTTTATTTAGTAGTTGTTGAGTTGTAAGAATTCTTAGATTCTCAGCAGAGAAACAATTTGTAAATATTTTCTCTCATTCAGTGGATTGTCTTTTCACTCTCTTGATAGCATCCTTTGATGTAAAAATAATTTTAATTTTGACAAAGTGTAGTGTATTTATTTATTTTAATATATTGTTTATTGTACATTTGGTGTCACATCTAAGAATCTCTTAACAAATCCAAGGTCCTTAAAATGTAATCATATTTACATTTCTAAGAGTTTCATAGTTTTAGTACATATCTAGATTTTTTATCAATTTTTAGTTATGTTTTTCTATATGGTATAGGATAATTTTTTGTTTGGCAAGTGAATATCAGTTATCATAACATAATTTGTTGAAGATATATCTTTTCCCTATTTTGTGGTCTCAGAACCCTTGACAAAAGTAAATTTACTATAGATGTATGTATTGATTTCTCAAGAGTCAATTTATTTCATTGATTCTTATGTCTAGCCTTATGCCAATAGCACAGTGTTTTGATTAAGATAGATTTGTAGTAAATTTTAAAATTGAGAAATGTGAATTCTCTAACTTTGTTATTTTCAGTATTATTTTGGCTATTCTGGGTCCTTTTAATTTTATGAAAATATTAGGATTTCTGTTTCTGTTTTAAAAAGATAAATTTTTGCAGAAATTTTGCATTTTTGTGCAGATATTTAAACATTTTTGCTTTGAATGTATAGACTGCTTTAGGGAACATTGCCATCTTGAAAATGCTGTCATGCAGCCAATGGATATGGAACATATTTTTATTTGTTTAGATTTACTTTAATTTCAGCAATGATTTGTGGTTTTTAGTGTAGGGTCTTGTACCATCTTGATTAAATTAGTCCCCAGTATTTTATCATTTTTGATGCTATTATAAATACAATTATTTTCTTAATTTTCTTTTCTGATCATTGATTGGTAATTTATGGTAAAGCAAATAATTTTTTGAGTATTGATCTTGTATCTTTCAACTTTGATACTTCACTTGTTACCTCCAACAGTTTTTGGGTATGTCTGGATTCTTTAATATGGTCTATGTATAGACTCATGTTATCTAGAAAATACCATTCCTTTTTCCTTTTGTGTTTGGATGCTGTTTTTTTGGTGTTTTTTTTTTCTTGTCATATTTTAGGCAGCACTGCTGGTATTATGTTAAGTAAAAGCGGTGAAAGCAGGTGTCTTATTCTGGTGTCCTTGTAATACCAGCCTCATAGAATAAGTTAACTAGTATTCCCTTCTCTTCTACTTCTTGGAAGAATTTGAGATTAATAGGTATTAATCTTTCTTTAAATATTTGGTGGAATTTTCCAGTGAAACCATCTAGCCTTGGCATTTTATTTTTTTATAGGTATTTAATTATGTATCCAATATCTTTATTCCTTGTAGTTCTATTCAGATTTTCTGGTTTTTTGTTTTTTGTTTTTATTTTTCTTCAGACTCTTTAGGCTATGTGCCACAAGAAATTATTCTTAGGTCCAAGCTAAAGATGCAACTGATAGCAGAGGAAATCTCTTCTCATGGTTATGTTAAAAACACAAAAGAAAAATCCCATTGCACAAGCACATCTTAAGGTTCTCCTTATGTCACACCCAC
>NW_012099543.1:799737-802144 GCF_000951045.1 Mandrillus leucophaeus | reverse complement strand
GTTGACTTTTCTGTATTTTAAAATTATATTGAAAGAGTAAATTCTAAATTGTGCATAGACTGCTTAATAGTTGTTTTGATTTCACTGATAGAATTATTACTATAACCCAAAGAACAGCCAAGATCCATCTATATTAGTGATCTTAATAAAAATGACTGCATGATATCAGGTGTACAATGGTCTCAACTTAAATATTGAGATAATATTCTGTTTCACTTAAAATTTTTAGAAGAGCAGATAATAGAAACAAACAAAAATAAAATGAGTAAGAGAGAGAAACAGACAGAGAGAGTGAAATAAAAGGAAAACAAAATAAATGTGTTGGATGTCTATATATTACACATTAGAATTTAAATGTTAAATTAAACATAGAATGTGAATATGCATGCATGTGTTTCTGTACACTGAAGATAATTTTCCTAATAAAGTTAATTGTTTACATATATTGAAGAAATTTTCAGTCATCTAGAGTCACTTGCATTTTTAAATTTTATTTCAATACTGCAAACACATTGAAACGAATATTTTTAAAAGAGTATCTTGGTTATTCATTTTTCCAATTTGGGAAAGAATAGTAGTAGCCACTGCTCTGCTATGCTGATAGGAAAAACTAATAAGATAATTTAACTGGAAATAAAACACTACTATTTGAAAAATACTGGTGGTTAACACTCAGACAATTCATTTTCAACAAATAGTATTTTTAAAAAATATTGAATGTTGGCAACAGAGCTGTTATTACCACAGGGAGCAGATGAGTTATTACCACTGCATACCTCACAGCAAAAATTTAATGGACCCTTCTTTTCCTTTCTGCTGTAACAGATCTGGGTGCTGTGTATTTCTTTCATTTCTTTATTTATAGATTCATGTATACCTATAAAATACGTGAGATGTTTTTGTCTATGTATGTTCAAATCACTTATAAAATTTAACCCAACTGAAAATTTTTAGTCTACTCTTGCAAGATAGGCAATGTACATATATTTATCTTATAAGAATATTGGTTTTGACAGTAGTATCATCCCAGATTCTGTCACTTGGTGATATAATGGGAATTATCTGTATTTTATCTTTAGTTCCTCTGCAAAGTGCCTGGATGCTCCTGTGATAGGTATCTTACGGATGTGGCATAGAATAACCTGAAATATATTTTAGTATTAGAAATAAAATATCTTTTGTTTGCTGACAGATATCATTTTTCAAAGTAAATTCTTTTTGCTCTACTTTCAAAATATATGCAGAATTGCATTACTTTTAACCACTTTCCTCCTGGTCAAAACCACCATTATCTCTTACTTAGGTTTTTAAAATAGTTTCTTAATCCAGCAGTCAAAATGGGCTTTAAAAAACAAGTCAGATAACATCACAACTTTACCCAGAACAGTCCAATAGTTCCAAAATGAAATTAGAATAAAAATGAAAGTCTGTATGATAGATTTGAGACATTAAGAGATCTGCTTGACTCCCATTTCTAGCCCCCGTCCTAAAGATTTTCTTTCTGACCTATTCTTCTTCTCTCGTACACTTTGTATATTGGTCTCTTGTGTCATGTTGAGAAATGCTGGGGATACACCAACCTCAGGGCCTTTCCATTAGCTGCTGCTTCTCTTTGAAATGCTCTTCCTTCATATATCCAGATAGCTCCTTTATTCACTAATGTCAAGCCTGTTCAAAGATAACTTCTTCATGAGGCATCCTTTTAAGAGAGTTAAATATTAACTATTCATAATAGTAACATTTTTCCCCAACACCATACTCTAAATTCCTCTTACATGCTGTTTTCTCTCGTTCTTTGTTTATTTTAGTAGCAATTAATGTCTATTAATGGACTATACAACTTACTATGGTTCCGTGTCTGTCATCCTTTAACAATATTTGCTTTTCAAAGGTCGGATTTTTGTCTGCTTTTTTGCATAGAGTAACCACACTGGGTAGAAAAATAACTGGAATGCAGGGAGTGTTCCATAAGAATTGGTTGTGTGGGGTCACTTCCAAGATGGCCGATAGGAACAGCTCCGGTCTACAGCTCCCAGCAAGACTGATGCAGAAAATGGGTGATTTCTGCATTTCCAACTGAGGTACCTGGTTCATCTCACTGGGACTGGTTGGACAGTGGGTGCAGTCCATGGAGGGTAAACTGAGGCGGGGTGGGGCTTTGTCTCATCTTTGAAGTGCAAGGGGTTAGGGGATTTCCCTTTCCTAGCCAAGGGAAGCCATAAGTGATTGTACCTGGAGGAATGGTAGACTCCTGCCCAAATACTTTGAATTTCCCATGATCTTCACAACCAGCAGATCAGGAGATTCCCTCCTGTGCCTGGCTCTGCAGGTCCCATGCCCACAGAGCCTTGCTTGCTGCTAGCACAGCAGTCTCAGATGGACCTGGGATGCTGGAGCTTGGTGGGGG
>NW_012099543.1:791190-799687 GCF_000951045.1 Mandrillus leucophaeus | reverse complement strand
AGAACAGTCCAATAGTTCCAAAATGAAATTAGAATAAAAATGAAAGTCTGTATGATAGATTTGAGACATTAAGAGATCTGCTTGACTCCCATTTCTAGCCCCCGTCCTAAAGATTTTCTTTCTGACCTATTCTTCTTCTCTCGTACACTTTGTATATTGGTCTCTTGTGTCATGTTGAGAAATGCTGGGGATACACCAACCTCAGGGCCTTTCCATTAGCTGCTGCTTCTCTTTGAAATGCTCTTCCTTCATATATCCAGATAGCTCCTTTATTCACTAATGTCAAGCCTGTTCAAAGATAACTTCTTCATGAGGCATCCTTTTAAGAGAGTTAAATATTAACTATTCATAATAGTAACATTTTTCCCCAACACCATACTCTAAATTCCTCTTACATGCTGTTTTCTCTCGTTCTTTGTTTATTTTAGTAGCAATTAATGTCTATTAATGGACTATACAACTTACTATGGTTCCGTGTCTGTCATCCTTTAACAATATTTGCTTTTCAAAGGTCGGATTTTTGTCTGCTTTTTTGCATAGAGTAACCACACTGGGTAGAAAAATAACTGGAATGCAGGGAGTGTTCCATAAGAATTGGTTGTGTGGGGTCACTTCCAAGATGGCCGATAGGAACAGCTCCGGTCTACAGCTCCCAGCAAGACTGATGCAGAAAATGGGTGATTTCTGCATTTCCAACTGAGGTACCTGGTTCATCTCATTGGGACTGGTTGGACAGTGGGTGCAGTCCATGGAGGGTAAACTGAGGCGGGGTGGGGCTTTGTCTCATCTTTGAAGTGCAAGGGGTTAGGGGATTTCCCTTTCCTAGCCAAGGGAAGCCATAAGTGATTGTACCTGGAGGAATGGTAGACTCCTGCCCAAATACTTTGAATTTCCCATGATCTTCACAACCAGCAGATCAGGAGATTCCCTCCTGTGCCTGGCTCTGCAGGTCCCATGCCCACAGAGCCTTGCTTGCTGCTAGCACAGCAGTCTCAGATGGACCTGGGATGCTGGAGCTTGGTGGGGGAGGGGAGGGACGTCCGCCATTGTTAAGGCTTGAGTAGGCAGTCCTATGCTCACAGTGTAAGCAATAGAGCAGGAAAGCTCGAACTGGGTGGAGTGCATCACAGCTCAGCAAGGTCTACTGCCTCTCTAGATGCCACCTCTGGGGGCAGGGAGTTTCTGAACAAAAGGCAGCAGATGGCTTGTGCTGACTAAAACATCCCTGCCTGACAGCTCTGAAGAGAGCAGTGGCTCTCCCAGAATAGCGTTTGAGCTCAATAATGGACAGACTGCCTCCTCAAGTAGGTCTCTGACTTCTGTGTAGTCAGGAGTAGCCTGACTGGGAGACACCTTCCATTAGGGGCTGACATACACCTCACACAGGCAGGTGTCCCACTGGGATGAATCTTCCAGAGGAAGGTTTTTGCAGTAATATTTGCTGTTCTTCAGCCTCTGCTGGTGATACCTAGTCAAACAGGGTTTGGAGTGGACCTCCAGCAAACTCCAACAGACCTGTAGCTGAGGGGCCTGTCTGTTAGGAGGAAAACTAACAAACAGAAAGGAACAGCATCAACATAACAAAAAGGACATCCACACCAAAACCCCATCCATATGTCACCAACATCAAAGACCAAAGGTAGATAAAACCACAAAGATGGGGAAAAACCAGAGAAGAAACCAGGAGCTGTTTTTTTGAAATGATGAACAAAATAGATAGACTGATATCAAGACTAATAAAGAAGATAAGAGAGAAGAATCAAATAGATGCAATTAAAAATGATAAAGGGGATATTACCACTGATTCCATAGAAATACAAACTACCATCAGAGAATACTATAAACACCTCTATGCAAATAAACTAGAAAATTTAGAAGAAATGGATAAATTCCTGGACACATACACCCTCCCAAGACTAAACCAGGAAGAAGTTGAATCTCTGAACAGACCAATAATGGTTTCTGAAATTGAGACAATAATTAATAGCCTACCAACCAAAAAATGTCCAGGACCAGACAGATTCACAGCTGAATTCTACCAGAGCTATAAAGAGGAGCTGGTACCATTACTCCTGAAATTATTCCAATCAATAAAAAAAGAGGGAATCCTCCCTATCTATTTTATAAGGCCAACATCATCCTGATACCAAAGCCTGTCAGAGACATAATATAAAAAAATTCAGGCCAATATCCCTGATGCACATCAATGCAAAAATCCTCAGTAAAATACTGGCAAACTGGATCCAGCAGCACACAAAAAAGCCTATCCACCACTATCAAGTTGGCTTCATCCCTGGGATGCAAGGCTGGTTCAACTTACAAAAACCAATAAACCTAATCCATCACATAAACAGAATGAATGACAAAAAACACATGATTATCTCAATAGAGGCAGGAAGGGCCTTCAACAAAATTCAACAGCCTTTCATGCTAAAAACTCTCAATAAACTAGGTATTGATGGAACATATCTAAAAATAATAAGAGCTATTTATGACAATCCCATAGCAAATATCATACTGAATGCACAAAAACTGGAAGTATTCCCTTTGAAAACTGGCACAAGGCAAGGATGCCCTCTCTCACCACTCCTATTCAACATAGTATTGGAAGTTCTGGCAAGGGCAATCAGGAACAAGAAAGAAAGAAAGGGTATTCAATTAGGAAAAGAGGAAGTCAAATTGTCTTTGTTTGCAGATGACATGATTGTATATTTAGAAAACCCCATCATCTCAGCCCTAAATCTCCTTAAGTTGATAGGCAACTTCAGCAAACTCCTAGGATACAAAATCAATGTGCAAAATTTACAAGTATTCCTATACACTAAGAACAGACAAGCAGAGAGCCAAATCATGAGTGAACTCCCATTCACAATTACTACAAAGAGAATAAAATACCTAGGAATCCAACTTACAATGAATGTGGCGGACCTATCCAAGGAGAACTACAAACCACTGCTTAATGAAATAAAAGAGGACACAAACAAATGTTAAAACATTCCATGCTCATGGACAGGAAGAATCAATAACATGAAAATGGCCATACTGCCCAAGGTAATTTATAGATTCAGTGTTATCCCCATCAAACTACCACTGACTCTCTTCACATAATTGGAAAAAAACTACTTTAAATTTTATACTGAACAAAAAAAGAGGCCGCATAGTCAAGACAATTCTAAGCAAAAAGAACAAAGCTGGAGGCATCACACTACCTGACTTCAAACTATACTACAAGGCTGCAGTAACTAAAGTAGCATGGTACTGGTACCAAAACAGATATATAACCAGCGGAACAGAATGTAGGCCTAAGAAATAACACCACACATCTACATCCATTTGATTTTTGACAAACCTGACAAAAACAGGAAATGGGTAAAGGATTCCCTATTTAATAAATGGTATTGGGAAAACTTGCTAGTCATATGAAGAAAGCTGAAACTGGATCCCTTCCTTACGCCTTATGCAAAAATTAACTCAAGGTTGATTAAAGATGTAAATGTAAGACCTAAAACCATAAAATCCCTAGAAGAAAGCCTAGGCAATAACATTCAGGACACAGGCATGGGCAAAGACCTCATGACTAAAACACGAAAAGCAATGGCAACAAAACCCAGAATTGACAAATGGGATCTAATTACACTAAAGAGCTTCTGCACAGCAAAAGAAACTATCACCAGAGTGAACAGGCAACCTTCAGAATGGGATAAAATTTTTGCTATGTATCCATCTCCCAAAGGGATAATATCCGGAATCTACAAAGAACTCAAACAAATTTACAAGAAAAAAAAAACAAACCCATCAAAAAGTGGTCAAAGTATATGAGCAGACACTTCTCAAAAGAAGACATTTATGCAGCCAACAGACATATGAAAAAATGCTTATCATCGCTGGTCATCAGATAAATGTAAATCAAAACCACAGTGAGATACCATCTCACACTAATTAGAATGGCGATCATTAAAAAGTCAGGAAACAACAAATGCTGGAGAGATTGTGGAGAAATAGGAACACTTTTACACTGTTGGTGGGAATTTAAATTAGTTCAATCATTAAGGAAGATAGTGTGGTGATTCCTCAAGGATCTAGAACTAGAAATACCATTTGACTCAGCAATCCCATTACTGGGTATATACCCAAAAGATTATAAATCATGCTGCTGTAAATACACATGCACATGTGTGTTTATCGCGGCACTATTTACAATAGCAAAGACTTGGAACCAACCCAAATGTCCATCAATAATAGACTGGATAAATAAAACGTGTCACATATACTCTATGGAATACCGTACATCTGTAAAGAAGGATGAGTTCATGTCCTTTGCAAGGGACATGGATGAAGCTGGAAACCATCATTCTCAGCAAAACATCACATGGACAGAAAACAAACACCGCATGTTTTCACTCGTAAGTGGAATTTGTACAATGAGAACACATGGACACAGGGAGGGAAACATCACACACTGGGGCCTGTTGGGGAGTGGGGGCCTGGGGGAGGGATAGCGTTAGGAGAAATACCTAATGTAAATGACGAGTTGATGGGTGCAGCAAACCAACATGCCACACGTATACCCATGTAACAAACCTGCAGGTTGTGCAGATGTATCCTAGAACTTAAAGTATAATAATAATAAAAAAGCATTGGTTGTGTAAAGGAGCAAAGCTAGGTGATTGTGAAATATTTAAATAGCTCAAACCAATGAATGGTAGCAACTGGTAGTTAATCTAGGGCTACAGGAAAGATCATGAATGAAATCTCTCTCTAGAAATATTAAATATGATCTTGGATTAAGACATTCTCATTCCTGTGAACAGAATAAATGAAATACACCCAATGTTGTATGTATAAAATAACAAATTGATTTTTTTTAAAGATTATGGTATTTAAAAGTAGTTTCGTGATATTGTTGCCCTTGAGTATAAGGATGTAGGAAGTGGCTGCAAAGTAGAAAGAAATCAAAGGCTGCCAAGATTACATATGGCCTCAGTAAAAAATGAGGTGTAAAAATATAATAGAACAATTAATAATAGAATGACTAATTTAATATTCAAAATAATATGTATTTCATTATAAAATGTTCAAATTTCAGAAAACTATAAAAAAACTGTAAAGCATCATATAGGTAAATTCACTTGCTTCTCCTTTGATTGCAGAAGTATTGGTAATTTTCTTTCTTTTTAAATCCTAAATATCTTAAAATCCCTTGTGGTAGATCTATAAGTAGTTTTGCTGTCAAATAAGGGTAAAATAGTTTCAATAGAACGATTAAATGTGTTATATCTGATGTGTTAATTTTATTAAACTTTGATACTATTTTTGATGGCTTCACTCCAGCATTGTACTCACAATAAGACTAGAAATTTTTGCTGGAAGCTTCCCATTCATGTGGCTAAAAATGATTTATTTGAAAAAGTAAATGTGCTTGTTTTCAGGATGTATTGGGTATCTACAATGTAGACATGCCCACAGCAGCACAAGCTTTCTGTGATTCATCTGTAAAACCCAATTTGTATTCACTAAATTGATATTTATGTATATTCATAAAATATATAATACAAGTCCACTATATTTCAGGCAAATATTCACATAAACTAACAGCAGAAACAACAAAGTAGATGAAGTCTAAATTTGCATGAAGCTCAAAGTCTGTTAGAGTAGAGAGACCACAAACAACTAAAAAATATAGGATGAGAAATGGCAATAAGTTACATAAATGATCACAGTGCAGGCATAGAGAACAACAAGCTTCCAGTGTGAGGGCTATACTCAGAAACAGTGGGCAGGGAAGACCTCTCTGAGAATGTGACAAGCTAAAGTCTGAAGAAAAGAAGGCAGCTGTCAGTCATGGGAAGAACTCAAGAAAGTTCGATGCAGAAAAACAAAAAGTCATATGAAAGACTCTGATATGTGAAATAACTTGCTGAATTTGAGGAAATAAGAATAGGGAGGTGAAATGGAAATACAGATTTTAGTATGGGGAAGCCAAGATAATGAGAAGCCACAAGCAAGATGGGTTTTGTAGGCCATAAGAAGGAGATGTTAATTTATAAATAATATTTTAAAAATTATTGCAATGGTGGCAGTGAAATGACCTGATTTATGCTTTGAGAAGTTTACTCTCAATGTTGAATGAAGAAAGTGATGAGGAGACAAGGATAGAATAAAAAAAATCAATAAGGAGACTATTGACTTTGTCTAGAATAGAAATACGGTAGCTCAAAATAAGGTGAAGGCAGTAGAGAAAACTGATACTCTTTGATTATGGATTGGATTCAGGGTGAGGACGATGGGAGGTATAAATAATAACCTCAAGATTTCTGATATGATCACCAGGCTAGATAGTAATTACATTTGCTGACAATTAGGAAACTGGTAGACAAACAGATTTAGACTGGGATAATGAATAAAATCAAAATTTGTTCTTTTACTTTTGAGATTTAATTTTGAATTACCTTTTAGACAATGAGGCAGAATTGCCTAACAAGCAAATGGATATATGTGAGCCTAGAACTCAGAGGAAAGATGTGGACTGGAGACATGAATTACGGAGTCCTGATTTATATAGATGATATTTAAGTCAGGGAATAGATGAGATAATCTAAAAAGCAAGTTTAGAGCAAGAAAAGAATACATTAAGTGTAAAAAACAAAAAGATGTAACCAGAAGAAGACAAAAAACAAATCATGTCATTTCATACACATCACGACTATCAAATACTGCTGAGAATTCATGTAACATGAAACAAAATAGTGGTAACCTTAAGGTAATGCATATTGCACTCAACCAGCAAAACCTTCACTTCAACTTCTGAGAGTGTTGCTGATTAAGAGCTCTCAGCTGACAGCTTTTTCCAGATATGGCTGACAAGACCACACATTCCTTCTAGGGTCAGCCTAAAACCAATGACTGGCTTATTTGGAGTTGTATTTTTCCTATCCTTTTCCCCAACTAAAGATAAATCAGAAAAGTAATTCCAGTTTCACAGGGCCTTCTTGTGACTTCATTGAAGCTAAATTTTCCTTCAGTCTAATTCTGACTCCTTCCTTCCCTCACTGGTATGCATTCCCCTATAAATTTCCACATGCCAGTTTCCACCTCAATATCTGCTTTCCAGGTAAATAAAATATAATAGTTGATAATGGTTATTGGCAAAGAAAGTGGGCCTCACGCTAATATCTTAGAGCTGGATCATAAGTTGGCCAGATGGCAGAGGACCTCACTGGTGGTAATGGAACAGAGATAGCCTGGCTTAAGATAGCAGCACAATTGTTAAAGTGTTCTCTCATGGAGAACTGGGATGGAATAAACTGTAGAAGAAAATATACTAACAGGCACAATATTATCAGTCATTTGTAATATAAAGAATTAGATTGATGGCTTTTGAATGGGATGAATTTCACTTGGGGCACTTTCCTGAACTTTGTGGTGAAAGATAATGAAAGGTTGAAGGTAGTTAATCAGTAATTAAAGGCTATATGTGAAAGCCAGAAAGCTTCCTTGGCAGCAAGTGAAGATATTCTGGTTTCCTGCAGCTAGAGGGCAGAGAAAGCTGGAAATCTGGTCCAGAATTAAGTTTTGAGTAATAGAACTTCAAAGAATGTTGCATTTCCAACTAGGCAGGTCTGCTATGTTGAGGTCAGGACTCTGACTGTGAAGGAATGCAACTGAAATCTCTAAAAGGAAACATCTGGGTTGGTACATAAAACTCTCAGAATCCCTAAAAACCATCAAGTTTTTAGAAGCAGTGCTTCAATCCCCACTCTTAGCAGCAAAGAAACTGATCTTTTTTCTTTAATATGCTGCACAGGACTCTGCCCTGTATGAAAAGAACCCACCCCACCACAATCATCCCCAAGTTCCATTATGGCCACTAAACCAATAACCAGAGTTAAGTTACTACATAACCACTCCAGGAAAGTCTTGTGTAGCAAATGGATGATAGGGGCTATAAACTGGCCAATAGGTATTAGGAGGGGCTGAGAGAGTATGTAGGAGAGAGAAGATGCTGAGTGAAAGCGAGCAGAACAGAAATTTGGATAATCACATTATTAATACGATAATATTTTCCGGATAACATTAACACCCTAGCAAGAGATCTCAGAAAAAAATGCTAATATGCTGATAGAAAGGCTCTTAGAAACTTGGAGAAAATGGAAGCACATAAAAAGCAAAATAGAAAAGCCAGAACTACAATCAAAGATGATACAAAAAGGGATCAAAAGGCCCAGAAACTTAAGCATGCTAGAGAATGAATATAATGAATAAGGCCAGGATACTCACTAGATAATTATATTGCAACAAAAAGTTTGGAGAGGATTCTATTTATAATTGCAATAGTGGCCTATTGGAAAGGATGCCAGCACCAATGAGCCATTCATTGGTGGCTGTCCTGTTTAGGCTAGGGTTGACGATAGGAGATATGGTGACTTATTTGAGTTTTCAACTAGCAATGAGGATGCTAGGAACCTAAAATCCTAAAGTCTGAGTAGTGTTTCTTAAC
>NW_012099543.1:789624-791140 GCF_000951045.1 Mandrillus leucophaeus | reverse complement strand
GATTTACATGGTGGAAAATCAGATCACTAATTTTTAAAAGTTTGTTTTCTCTAAGGATTTTTATTTTGTTTTTTGTCTTTGTTTTTGTTTTGAGACATGGCCTCACTCTGCCATCCAGGCTGGAGTGGAGTGGCACAATCATGGCTCATTGTAGTCTCTACCTCCTGAGCTCAAGAGATCTTCCCACCTCAGCCTCCTGAGTAGCATGGACTACAGGTGTGCACCACCATGTCTGGGTAATTTTCTAATTTTAAAATTTTTTTCATAAATACAGGGTCTCACCATATTGCCCAGGCTAGTCTCAAACTCCTGGGCTCAAGCAATCCTCCCATCTCAGCCTCCTAAAGCATTGGGATTACAGGTATGAGCCACTCTGAGTTGCCAGGATTTTTAAAGTCATTAATTTTTTTCTGAGAACTGTTTTGATTTCATCTCAAATTATCACTGATATATTTTCATTATCAGTTAATTCAAAATATATTCTAAGTTTCTTTATTAGACTTATCAGATTTTTTGCTAGACCTATTTTCACTCAGGGATATTTACAAACATGATGTTTATGTTCCAAATAGGAATTTTCCAGTTTGTGTTTTTTTACTTCTAGTTTATTATCATTATTATTCAGAAAACAGTCTCTGAAAATATAAGTCTTTGGGGATTTGTTAAAATTTATCTATGGTCCAGGATAAGGTCTTTTTTGGTGTATATTCCATATATTCTGGAAAAAAATGGTTATTCTTAGTGACTTTAATGTTCTAAATGTCAGCTTCGTCAAGGGGATTGACATTGTCCATTTTTTTAATATATTTTCTTTTTTCTTTAGTAACTATCAATTTTGTAGAGAAAAGTATTTAATAATCCAACCATCATTTTTGATTTGTCTTTTTTTCCCTTTAACTGAATTAAATGTCTCATATCTTTTGCAGCTTTATTATTGGTTATATACACATTTATGATTGTGCTTTTTTGATGAATTTAGACTTTAATCATAAGTAATATACCTCACTGTCAGTACTTCATGTCAGTAATTCTTCTTGACCTTAAAGCTGTTTTGCCTGATATTAATATAGCCACTTTCGTTTTCATATACTTTTGCTGTTATGAAATCTACTTCATCATCCTTTTACTTTTAATCTATTCTTTTATTTAAAATGCGTATGTTACAGCCTTGTTTAATTTGTTCATTTTTAAAAAAAAAACTCAGTTTGAATATCTTTCTTCTTAAGTGTTAGTGTTCATTGATTACAGTTTATGCAATTTCCAAATGATTATACTTAACTATCATGTTATTAGAAATCCTCTATTTTTCACCTATTTTGATTTATTTTAAAAAAAATATTTTTCTTCCTTTTTAAAATTATTTGACTTTTGTATCGTTTTGTTTGAATCACTTAATCTTTTAGGTATATCTTTTTTCATGATTTTATTTTATTATTTTGTTTCTGACGTCTTATATTGTGAGTCTCTATCATAGTCTATTTAGAACATATTTTGCATATTTTGCAAAATATAACAA
>NW_012099543.1:784828-789574 GCF_000951045.1 Mandrillus leucophaeus | reverse complement strand
GGATAATCACATTATTAATATGATAATATTTTCCGGATAACATTAACACCCTAGCAAGAGATCTCAGAAAAAAATGCTAATATGCTGATAGAAAGGCTCTTAGAAACTTGGAGAGAATGGAAGCACATAAAAAGCAAAATAGAAAAGCCAGAACTACAATCAAAGATGATACAAAAAGGGATCAAAAGGCCCAGAAACTTAAGCATGCTAGAGAATGAATATAATGAATAAGGCCAGGATACTCACTAGATAATTATATTGCAACAAAAAGTTTGGAGAGGATTCTATTTATAATTGCAATAATGGCCTATTGGAAAGGATGCCAGCACCAATGAGCCATTCATTGGTGGCTGTCCTCTTTAGGCTAGGGTTGACGATAGGAGATATGGTGACTTATTTGAGTTTTCAACTAGCAATGAGGATGCTAGGAACCTAAAATCCTAAAGTCTGAGTAGTGTTTCTTAACTATTAGAAGCAAGGTGGGTACAATTTCATAGCAAGTGGAATTTTTTTAGTGGGAGCATGGAGGGTTTGATCTGAAGAGAACTGAAATGACGCTTAATGAAACATAGCATTCCCAGGAGCAAGATAGAAGACCGACCGACAAAGCATTGCTTCAAATACTTAAGCCAAAGAAATCAAGAATGTATATTCAGGAGGCTGACGGCAGCTGGCCTCACAGAAAGGCATAATAATCCTGTGCCCAGGTTCTAAAACTGAGCTGTTTTCAAACATGCAACTCACTAACTAAGGAAAACATGAATCCTTAGGAGAAAGTGTCCTGCAGCACTACAACACGTGTTTAAAATATAAAATCTTTCAATTCTTTCCTAAAGGAATGCATAGTTGTACTTTCTTTGTGAAGCATTGCTGGTGTGTGGAGAATAACCAGATATTTGGAGGACATACAAGAATTGAACAGACATTGATATACAGGATTAAAAGGATCACCACTGTACTAATACTAAGAGCGGAGGCATATAAACAGCAGGTAGTAAACCAAGTCCTGGTATAGTGCCAGTTCAGAGTGAGTCATCTATTGGGAACATAGACTCTGTGATGGCTATTCACCAGTTCCTCAGTACATCATCGGGATAGACATATGGGTGACTGGCATAGCAATACCTTGGATTGCAGGTTAAAGGCAACTTCATTTGTAAGGAACAAGTAAAAGCCTCTGAGACTGGCTCTTCCACCCATGCTTTGGCCATGTTTAGCCAAGATTCTCTTAGACTAGATAATAGTTAACAGTTCCAGTCTTGTTCCAAGGCTACACAAAATTGTCTGCTCTCCCTTCTAGTATAATTTAAATTCAAAGAAACCTGAAAGGTCTGCACATCCAGATAATATCACAATGGTTCACTGTATTGATGGACTCAAGCTGATAAGAACAAATGAGCAAGAGGTGGCCAGTGCATTGGAGGCCTTAGTAAGATACATGTGTTCTAGGGAGGCTGGGAGATAAACTCTATATGCAGTTTCAGAGGACCACCTTAGAAACTGTTCACCAATCAAAAGGTACTAAATTAACTAAACAGAATGATTCATAAAGTTATTAGTTTCTGTAACTTGTAACTCACCTGCTGGCAATATAAACACATACATAAAGTAGCCATTGCAGGCCTGGAAGCTACGCATAGCCCTGAAAACAAAGTCACTCATCAATACTGATCTAGCTACTGCTGCTGTTGGCTGTTCAACTTCTCAACAATAGAGACTAATTTTAAGCACCTTGACGTCAGCAGTTCTCTTAGCCGGGGGTTGACACACTGTGGCTCATGATCAAAATCCAACTCACTGCAGTTCTCTTAGCCGGGGGTTGACACACTATGGCTCATGATCAAAATCCAACTCACTGCCTTTTTTGTAAATAAAAGCTTATCTGAACAAAATCACTCTCATATGTTTATGCATTTTCTATGACTGCTTTTATGCAACAACAGCAAAGTTGAGTTATGGTGGACTTTAGCCCACAAAACCTAAAATATCTATTATCTATAGTTTTGCAGAAAAATCTGCCAACACCTACTCTCAGAGACCAACATGACACATTGCTCTCAAGATGACTACGTTGTTTCTCTTCTACCCTAGAACTGGAAGTATTTAATCTGACTAGAATCAGCGCATATTCCCAGCATGGGTTTCCCTTCTCTACCCAAAAGGCTTGTCCTTTAGAATGAGGCTTCTGAACACCTACGAACATGAAATTCCACATATTGCATTGGATCAAAAGACTGAATTATCGGAAAAGGAAATATGTCAGTGGGCACATGACTAAAATCCTATCACATACAGAACAGCCCGTAAGTTGCTGTCCTCATAGAAAAATGGTAGAGACTTCTGAAGATGCAGTTGAGATGTCAGCTATGAAATGGTACCCTCAAGCCTCCATCCTCTAGGATGTAATACACAACTCTAAATCAACAACCATTCTACGGTGCTATAATACATTAAATACATGAATCCAGAAATCAAGGAGTGAATAGAAAGTGGCTCTGTTTAGCATGACTCCCAGTGACCTACTTGGGGAATTTTTGCTTTCTGTCCCAACAAATCTGGGCTCTATGGATTTGGAGTTCCTGGTTCTTAAACGGGGTATACTGTCACTAAGAGAAACAGCAATGATTTTATTTTGAGTGTCTGTGTGTGTGAGTGTGTGTGTGTGTGTGTGTGTGTGAAATGAGGTTGGATAAGTAATGTTAGGAGGTCATACTGACTTGTCCCTTTGTGTGAAGCTCCACAGGATGCTTTCACAGCAGGCTCCTTTCTCTTGCACGCTCATGCATCAACACCTAAGTTTTTGCAAGCTAAGTGGTCCTACAGGATACCAGTAGACTTCCAGATGGTTACAAGTCCCTGATACCTAGTACAGCCCAGAAAAGAGAACAAAAACCCCTTATTCCTGATGTAGTTTTCTCAATTTCCAACCAATCAGCACCAAAAGCCTAAGAAGCTATTTGCTACAAATTATTGCCAGTGTCTCACATGCACAGTGAGGCCCAAGGTTTAGCTTATAGTGACCTTTCCCTCATTTTAATAGTAAAAAACACACCGTGAGATGGAGATTTTATATGCTAATGATACAAGTCATGCATGTTAGAGCATGTAGTCGCTAAGTGCATGCACCAACTGCAGGTTTGCCTTTGCATTTTTAATCTCAGCAGTATTTTATGAATATACATAAACAACTCCCATAAAAGAAATTCCTCTTAAGGGACTGGCTGCTGTCTCTCCCTCTGAGAAACTCGCTCTGCCTCTCAGAGTGTATTTTTGCTTTGTGATAAATTACTTTGCCTACTCCTACTTTGAACTCACTCTCAAATTCTTTTGTGCTGCAAAGTCAAGATCCTGAACTGGCCCACCAACAATAGTAAGAACACTTAACATGAAATCTATCCTCTTCACAAATTTTTAAGTTCACAATAACTTATTGTTAACTATAGGCACTATGTTGTACAGAAGACTTCAGGAAATCACTCCTCTTGGGTAGGTTCTATCCTCTACCTTTGACTATTTTAGTTGAAATCCTACCATTTATGACAACATAGATGGACATTAAAGACACTATGCTAATAGAAATAAGTCAGTCACAGAAAGACAGATACTGCATGATCCCTCTTATGGGGACATCAATCGAACTAGGCCTGCTGCCTGAACACTTTGGTCTCTGCATGTCAAGAGTGAAGAAGTAAAGGAGTCACTATCCTGGCAAATGTAAATTACCCTGTTCATGTGAAGGAAGTAGTTCTGCCTTTATAAAGGAGAAAAGGCAGGAATATATTTGTCATCCAGGTAAACTAATTGAAAATACGATTGTATCCCTTTCTCAGATTTGATGATGAACAGATAAATGCAGCTGCCACAGTCTGGTCTGAGCATGGTGACCAAGAATGTGGACTAGTTCAGGATGAGACTCTGGGTTACTCTAGCAGGTAAACCTTTAGTATCAATATAGAGACACTAGCTGAGAGTAAAAGGAATCTAGAATGAATAACAGAGGAAGGAGAGAATCAATATAATTTGTGGCGTCAAGACCAGATGCTCCTAGAGTTTGTGCTAAGCAAGTGAATTCATGCACACGAAAGACTATAATGGATAGTGTGCAGAGACACCCAGTTCTTCAGGCCTTATTCCCTCAGCTACCGAAAATTTTGCCTTATGAGAGTTACAAGTCCTCTTAGGAACCTTGCTCATAACCACATCTCTTTCCCGGGGCAGATTGCAGCTAATTGCTACTCTTTCTGAAGGTATAAACGTCCAATATCCTTTTCTAAACTGAGGACAGTTTTAAAGGTCTCTCTTGCAAGTGGCTTTATTTATTTATTGAGATAATCCAAGTATTTTTCTGCTTTCTATGGCTAACATGATAAATTTCATTAATTTTTTAAAAACAATAAACAACTTTTGCATTTCTGATGTATTGTCTTTTTTAAAGATAGTTCTGTATTTGATTAATTTTTTGTTTTTAGGCAGGATCTCATTCTATTGCCCAGTTTGAAGCGCTGTAGCATTATCACAGCTCACTGCAGGCTCGACCTCCTGGCTCAAGCAGTCTTCCCCTCTCAGCCTCCCTGGTAGCTGGGACTACAGGCGCATGCTAGCAACCTGGCTTTTATATTTTTTGTAGAGGCAGGGTCTCACTATTTTGCTCAGGCTGATCTTGAATTTCTGGGCTCAAGTGATCCTTCCACCTCAGCCTTGCAAAGTGCTAGGATTACAGGCATGAGCCTAGCCTTTATTAACTAA
>NW_012099543.1:783140-784778 GCF_000951045.1 Mandrillus leucophaeus | reverse complement strand
AGGAATATATTTGTCATCCAGGTAAACTAATTGAAAATACGATTGTATCCCTTTCTCAGATTTGATGATGAACAGATAAATGCAGCTGCCACAGTCTGGTCTGAGCATGGTGACCAAGAATGTGGACTAGTTCAGGATGAGACTCTGGGTTACTCTAGCAGGTAAACCTTTAGTATCAATATAGAGACACTAGCTGAGAGTAAAAGGAATCTAGAATGAATAACAGAGGAAGGAGAGAATCAATATAATTTGTGGCGTCAAGACCAGATGCTCCTAGAGTTTGTGCTAAGCAAGTGAATTCATGCACACGAAAGACTATAATGGATAGTGTGCAGAGACACCCAGTTCTTCAGGCCTTATTCCCTCAGCTACCGAAAATTTTGCCTTATGAGAGTTACAAGTCCTCTTAGGAACCTTGCTCATAACCACATCTCTTTCCCGGGGCAGATTGCAGCTAATTGCTACTCTTTCTGAAGGTATAAACGTCCAATATCCTTTTCTAAACTGAGGACAGTTTTAAAGGTCTCTCTTGCAAGTGGCTTTATTTATTTATTGAGATAATCCAAGTATTTTTCTGCTTTCTATGGCTAACATGATAAATTTCATTAATTTTTTAAAAACAATAAACAACTTTTGCATTTCTGATGTATTGTCTTTTTTAAAGATAGTTCTGTATTTGATTAATTTTTTGTTTTTAGGCAGGATCTCATTCTATTGCCCAGTTTGAAGCGCTGTAGCATTATCACAGCTCACTGCAGGCTCGACCTCCTGGCTCAAGCAGTCTTCCCCTCTCAGCCTCCCTGGTAGCTGGGACTACAGGCGCATGCTAGCAACCTGGCTTTTATATTTTTTGTAGAGGCAGGGTCTCACTATTTTGCTCAGGCTGATCTTGAATTTCTGGGCTCAAGTGATCCTTCCACCTCAGCCTTGCAAAGTGCTAGGATTACAGGCATGAGCCTAGCCTTTATTAACTAATTTTAAAATGATGGTTGTGTCTCTAATCATTAAGAGTATGAGTCATCACTTTCCTATAATGTACTTGTTAGCTGTTGGTGTCTCATAAAATAAGTGAAATCTGTTTCCTCCTCATCTATTTTGTGTGAGAATTATAGAATTTTGTATTTAAATGTAGGATGAAATTAACCAGCAAAATCATCTGGGTCTTGAACTTTCTCTTTGGTAAACTTTTTAACAATTAAAATAATTATTTAATAAATGTAGGGCTATTAAAACATACTACTACTTTTTATGTAAGTTTTAGTGAGTTGTTTCCCAAAGAAATTCTTCATTTCATCTAATTTGTTGAATTTATTGTCATAAAATTATTTGACAATTTCCTTTTAGCATCTGTTGAATGTTTCATCCTTTATTCCTAACACTATTAATGTGTATTCTTTATTCATTTTATGTTGATCATATAAGTAAGGTATCATTGGTTTCTAAATCTCTGATCAAGGAAAAGTAGAACTTTGATGATTTTTTCTATTTTTGTTTTCTTTTTCATTAATTTTTGCTTTTATTGCACTACATCCTTTCTATTTTTTCAAGCCTATTTGGACATTTTTCTAGATTTACATGGTGGAAAATCAGATCACTAATTTTTAAAAGTTTGTTTTCTCTAAGGATTTTTATTTTGTT
>NW_012099543.1:768382-780507 GCF_000951045.1 Mandrillus leucophaeus | reverse complement strand
GTTAATTGTAGAAGAATTTTTAGCAAAAACTTTTTTTTTAAGTATAAGGTTCTGAGTTGACAGTTTTTATTTTTTCTCTTAGCCTTTTAAAGATGTAATTTCATTATGTTCTCGCCATCACTGTTCCCAATAGA
Organism: Mandrillus leucophaeus; assembly: GCF_000951045.1. Lineage (NCBI taxonomy): Eukaryota > Metazoa > Chordata > Mammalia > Primates > Cercopithecidae > Mandrillus > Mandrillus leucophaeus. Next base: position 780,373 of record NW_012099543.1, on the reverse strand, counting down.
AATTACTTGTAGTTTATATTATCATAATTTTCTGTCTAGTTATTTTCAAGATCCCCTCCATTTTTTTCATGTTCAGTAATTGACTATTTTAGTAATATGGTTATTTGTGCTTCACTGTGAAATCTATGTATTTGGCAGTTTGAGATTCATTGAGTTTCTTGGATCTGTACCTTTTATTATTTTTCATGTTTCTTTCTTTGAGAAACAGTCTCACTCTGTTGCTTAAGCTGGAGTGCAGTGGCACAATCTTGGCTCACTGCAACCTCTGGTTCCCAGGTTCAAGCAATTCTCGTTCCTCAGCCTCCTGAGTAGCTGGGACTACAGGAGTGGGCCACCATGCCTGGCTAATTATTTTATTTTACTTTTATTTTTATTTTTTGTATTTTTAGTAGAGACAGGGTTTCACCATGTTGGCCAGGCTGGTCTAGAACTCCTATCTCAAGTGATCTTCCTGCCTCGGCCTCCCAAAGTGCTAGAATTACAGGTTCGAGTCACCGCACAGGGCCCCTTTTATCATTTTGCAACAAATTGTAATAAAAATATTTGGTCTTTCACTGTTTATTTTATTTGGTCTTTTTGTTCTGTCTAGTTTTTATGCTTCTCTCCTTGCAACTTTTGATGGAAATGTGTTAGATAGATTGTTAGGTATTTTTCCGTAGCTCATTGAGATTTTGTTTATTTTTAAATTTTGAAAATATGTGTTCTTCAGATTGGATTAAAGTTTGGTGACCCTTTCACCTGCCTTATCACACAGGATTATGGTCCTTTTCAGTACATTTTAAATCTTGTTTGTATCCTGCCAATAGAACACAGAATTTTCTTCTCTCTTCATCCTTGCCAACAGTTATCGTGTATCTTTTTGATAATAGCTATTGTAACAGGAGTGAGGTGATATATCTCATTCTGATTTTAGTTCGCATTTCCCTAATATTAGTGATGTGAATGAGCAGTTTCTCATATACTTATTGGTCATTTGTATGTGTTTATAGATTACTGTAATGTTGAACCAGGCTCAAACAATCCTCCTGCCTCTGCTTCACAAATAGCTAGGACTGTAGGTGTGCACCACCATGCTCAGCTAATTTGTTTATTGTTTTTATCTTTTTGTAGAGACAGGAGTCTTACTATGTTGCCCTAGCTGGTCTTGAACTCCTGGCCTCAAGTAATCCTCCTGCATTGGCCTGCCAAAACTTTGGGACTATAAGTGTGAGATGCTGCCACCCAGCTTTTGCCCATTTATAAATAAATTATTTATTTATTTGTCGCCATTGAAATGTTTGAACTCCTTATAAATTTTGGCTATTTACCCCTTATTAGGTATAAGTATTGCAAGTATTCTTAGTATTCTTTCCCATTCCAAAAAATGTCTCTTCAGTCTGTTGATTGTTTTCTTTGCTGTTCAGGAGCTTTTTAGTTTGATGCAATTCCTTTTGTCTACTTTGGGGATTTTTCTGTCTGTGTATTAGTGGTTACATCTAGAAAACATCACTGACCAGAAAAATGTTAAGAAACTTTTTTACACATTTTTTAACTGTTATAATTTCCCATCTCATGTGTAAGTATTCAATCTTTATTGGGTTCATTTTTGTATGTGGTATGAGATGAGAGTTCAATTTTATTCATTTGTATGTGTATATCTAGTTTTCCCTACAACATTTATTGAAGACAATGTCCTTTTTCCATTGTGTGTTCTTGGAACTTTTGTAGAAAATTGATTGATTATAAATGCATGGGCGGTCTTCTGTTCCATTGGTCTACATGTCTGTTTTTATGCCACTGCCATCAAGTCTTGAGTGAATTCATTTTGTAGTATATTTTGAAATCAGGTAGTGTGAGGCCTCCAGCTTTGATTACTTGAGGTCCTTTAGAGTTCCATATGAATTTCAGGATTGCTTTTGCTATTTTAGTAAAAAACGCTATTGGAATTTTGAAAGAGATTGCATTGAATCTGTAGATTACTTTGGGCAATTTTGACATTTTAACATTATTAATTCTTCTAATCCATGAAAACTGGATTTCTTTTTCATTTTTTTTTTGTCTTCTTTAATTTCTTTCATCACTGTCTTTTAGTTGTCAGTGTATAGATCCTTCACTTCCTTGGTTAAATTTATCCTATGTACCTTATTCCATCTTTATAGCTATTGTAAATGAGATTGTTTTCTTGATTTCCTCTTCAGATAATTAATCATGTGTATATAAATGCAGCTGAATTAGCATGTTGATTTTTTATCCTGCAGCTTTACTAAATTATCATTTTTAACAAATGTCAGGTTATATGTGTGTGTATGTGTGTATATATACACACATATATATATACACACACACATATATATATACGATCAGTCATCTGCAAACAGAGACAATGTTCTCCAGAAGGCTGTATGTGTTCTGAATCAACATCCAATATATGGCACTGTTTCTCCCATAGCCAGGATTAATGAGCCCAGAAATCAAGGGTTGGAAGTGGAAGTGGCACCACACACCATCATCCCTAGTGAGCTACTAGCAAAATTTTGCTTCCTGTTCTTGCAATATTATGTTCTGCAGGCCTAGAGGTCTTAGTTTCAGAGAGAGCAATACTGCCACCAGGACACACAATGATTCCATTAAACTGGAAGTTAAGATTGCCACCTGGCCACTTGGGGCTCCTCCTACCTCTAAGTCAACAGACTAAGAAGGGAGTTACAGTGTTGGCTGGAGTGATTTACCCAGATTATCAAGATGAAATCAGTCTACCACTTCACAACAAAGGTAAGGAGGAGCATCTGTGGAATACAGGAGATCCCTTAGGGCATCTCTTAGTATTACCGTGACCTGCGATTAAGGTCAATGGGAAACTACAACAACTCAATCCAGGCAAACCTACAAATGGCCCAGACCCTTCAGGAATGAAGGTTTGGTCACTCCACCAGGTAAAAATCTTTGACCAGCCAAAGTGCTTGCTGAAGACCAAAGGAATACAGAATGGGTAATAGAAGAAAGTAGTTATCAATGCCAGCTACGACCATTTGATCTTCCAGAAACGATGACTCTAATTATCATGAATATTTCCTCCTTATTTTATTAAGAATATGTTTGTGCATGTATGCACTTGTACTAAGAAAATATCATCATTTTATTTCTTTTCTTTTTCCTTTATTGTGTGACATATTCTTACATGAAGTCAAAGCTTATTGACTTCATGTAAGCATTTAAGTGTTGTTAACTTTGTGTAATAATAGTGTTTAGGTTAATAATTAGTGAGTTTCCGGTTGTATGAAGGATAATTGTATTATGTTAGGTATAATTATGACCTTACTATTGTCTTCATTTGAAGATTAAGTATGGTTTCAGGAGATGTATACGGGTTCAAGTTGACTAGGGGTGGACTTGCCATGGTTAATAGTAGATTTCAACTTGATCAGATTAAAGGATATCTAGATAGCTGGTAAAGTATTGTTTCTGAGTGTGACTGAAGGTGTTGCCAAATGAGATTAATATTTGAATCAGTGGACTGGGAGAGGAAGACCCATCCTCGGTGTGAATGGGCACCATCCAATCTGCTGCCAGCATGGCTAGAACAAAGCAGAAAGAAGAATTTGGAATAAACTGGCTTGTTGAGTCTTCTGGCTTTCATTTGTCTTCTGTGCTCGATACTTCCATCCATTCCTCCTGCCCTTGGACATCAGATTCCAGGTTCTTCGGCCTTTGGACCCTCGGACTTACATCAGTGCTTTGCTGGGGTCTTTTTGGCCTTTGGCCACAGACTTCAGGCTGTGCTGTCAGCTTCTCTACTTTTGAGGCTTTTGGACTCAGACTGGGCCACTACTGGCTTCTTTCTTTGTCAGCTTGCAGATGGCCTATGATGGGACTTCACCTTGTGATCCTATGAGCCAATTCTCCATAATGAACTCCCTTTCATATACACATATATCCTATTAGTTCTGTCCCTCTGCAGAACCCTGACTAATACAGCTGGTTTAGAGCCTGGGTCCCTAGGGGCCAGTTTAGAGCTGGAGCAGGTTTGGAGACTCTGTCTCTGGCACTTAGGTGGAATTGGAGCCTAGAACCACAAAAGTCAGACTAGAGTGAGCCTTGAGCTGTCCTGGTACGAGGGAAGACCTGGAGCCTAGGTATCCAGGGGCCACTCTGGAGACTAGGTCTGTTGGGATTGGTCTGATGCTATGGCTGACCTGAAGCCTGAATCTTCAGAGAATGGGCTGGATCATGGTGTTATGGGAGCTGATCTCAGGCAGTGATGGCTATGAGTGGGAGAATGGGTATTCCAGTTATAAAGGTTCATGCTTTGAAAACATTAGGCAGGACATGGCACTGATAGGATAAATATTATTTGGCAGTCCTTTATTAATTTTAGGTCAGGTAGGTAAGCTTATTAATATCTCTATGTATCAGTATTCTTATTAATAAAATAGAAATAATTTATCTTTTAAGATCACTTTGCAGAATTATTAATAAATATACACTTAGCATAGTTCAATTTGTAATAATTCCCATTCTGCAGAACTTTAAAAATGCTAATTTTCTCCCATTGTTCTTTTACAACATGCTAAATTTTATGCTAAGTAACAATTTATCCCACAGTTAGTATCTTAAAACAACACACACCTTTGTCTTACAGTTTGGCTGAACTAGGAGTCTGGGAATAGCTTAACTGGGCCCTCTGAAAGACTGGAATCAAGATATTGGCCAGGGCTTACTCTCACCAGGAGACTTGACTGGCAATGGGTCTAGTCTACTTCCAAGCTCACTAAGATTGATGACAGTTCATTTTCTTATGGTGGTATTACTGAAGGCCCTGGTTTCTTGCTGGCTATCAGGCATAGGCCATCTTAGTTTCTAGAAACCATACACATGTACTTGCCATGTGAACCTCTCCATAGGCCCTCTTACAACATGGCCTCTTCAGAATCAGAAGGGGAGACAGTAAGTCTTCCAAGATGAAATCCTCAATAATGTAATGTACTTAAAAGATCCACATTTTATCATCTCTGTAGTATTTGATCGATTAGAAGCATTTCACAGATCTCACTCACACTAAAGGTGAGGGCATTGTACAAGAATGTAAACATGAAGAGGAGAATATTATGCAGGACCCCTTAAAACTTGTTCACCACAAATCATGATAATAACCCCAGATCCCAAAAATAAATGTTGGATTACTCTAATCTTTATGCTTCTCCCCTCTTAAAAAAGAAAATCTAAACCAGTAACTTTGCACAATCCTCAAATAATTGGTGCTTTAGCCAAAGATAATGTCTCCCAGGTTATTCCACAGTACCTTTGGCAAACATCCTTTATTTAGAAAATAACAATCTGCCATCTTTCCCATTGCCACTACCCTTCTTCAACTGATGGCAAATGGTTTTAATCAAAAGAATTATAAAGTACAGTCTTTGGCTCTTTAAACACAAAATCCCTCTCCCTCCTCCAATATTCTTAGATTTTATTTTACTTCAAATTTAACCAAAGATGTCAATCACTTGTTATTTTTCACAGTATGGTCTTTCACATTGTTCTATTGGTTCAGGAATTTTCTTTCTCCAAAAATTATCCTTCTATTTATAACATATGTATCACAACAGGCTATTATCTTCTTCAAATCTCTTTTAGCCTATCATACACAAAGTAAGAGTCTTGGGGTTTAGTGATTAGTTTGTTGAGCAACAAATTCCTATTTTCTACATTGCCCACTTGCCCAGTCACAGCTGCGGATCATTGCCTGTACTGCATTTAATATAAGCTTTCTCATATTCTGTTTCCTCCCAGTCTTACTCAGAAGAAAGCAAGCTGATTTTCTACAAAGAATCTCCCTAGTTCTTCAAGGAGATTTACTTACTTTTTATCTTTTTTCATTTTCTTACCGGTGGCGTTAGATAACATTATGTAAAATAAGCATATCAAATTCAGGGAGACAAAAAGAAACCTGCAACAACCAACAAGGCTTTATGTGAAATCCACTTTAATTAATATGTGGACATGGAATCTGAATGTTTCCTTGGGAAAGGGACAAAAGTCTGTGGAAGTTAAGGTCACATGTAATCATGGTTGCTATTTCATAAAACATTGCCCAAGAATTAATTTTTGGCACCACCAATCAAGCTCCTCTTTTCAAGATAGTTTTCAGTGATAAATACTTAAAAAGAATCAATTAGCATGTTGTCACCAAAGACAAAGAAAATAGGATAATAAAATGGAATAAATGCCATAGACAAAGTTAGAAGATAGGTTTAATCCTTGATTTGGAGCTAGCTGGGCATCATTTTTGTCATCTATAAAATAACTGGAAGAATTATTTGATCTTTAAGATATTTTTAAAGTTCGATTGTATTTCGAACCCATTTCTTTAAATAAGACCTTTTAAGGAAAAAAAATATACTCAGAGACTAGGAAAAGAGGCTGCAAAGAAGCAATTGTATTCTTATATTTTTTTGAAAAAGTCATGTATATTTCATTCAACAATATTCAGCCATTAAGCTCCTAAAATATATAACCTATAGAGTAATTTGAAGCTTTCCAAATTGTTTAAGACCCTGAACTAATTTTTAGCAAGTAGTGATATAGTCACAAAATCATTAGTAATACTAACTATCCTACTTACTTCTATTTACTTAGGACTAAGTTGTTCAAATTATTTTCCTTTGCAGTGGACAGTGTGTAGTTTTACTCATAAGGCTAACTTCAGGACTATATTAATAATTTATTATTATAAAGTGAGCAATTTTTTAGACTCTTGATATGGTTTGGCTGTGTCCCTACCCAAATTTCATTTTGAACTGTAGTTTCCATAATTCTCATGTGTCATGAGAAGGACCTGGTGGGAGGTAATTTAATCACGGGAGTGGTTACCCTCATGCTCTTCTCCTGATAGTGAGTGAGTTCTCATGAGCTATGATGGTTTTATAAGAGGCTTTTCCCCCTTTTGCTCTGCACTTCTCCTTCCCAATACCATGTGAAGAAGGACATGTTTGCTTTCCCTTCCCCCGTCATTGTGTGTTTCCTGAGGACTCCCTAGCCATGTTGAACTGTGAGTCAATTACACCTCTTTCCTTTATAAATTACTCAGTCTTGCGTATGTCTTTATTATTAATAGCAGGGTGAGAATGGACTAATAAAATTGTTTTCATAGCGGTATGATATCAGTTGGTCAATGTTTACTGACAATTGTAGGATACAAGACAGTATATGTGGAGAAGCTAGGTAGAGTGAACGTAGCAAGAAAAATTGGGCTAAGGAGTAGAAATGCAAATGAAACTTGGTGTTAACAAAATGTAAATTGCAATCCCTTTGAATGGGTCTCCTACATGAGGAATACTGAAGAATATTCAAGATTGTTTTAAATGTTAGATGTTATATAAGGAATTCTCTAACATGAGCTAATCCTGTAAAATAGTGAAAATGTGGGAGAAACAGACCCACAACGAAAGTACGTCAGGTCTAAGATAGTGCTTAGGCACAGGGGAAATACTTTCTTCAGGCTTAGTGAATGAAATGACACTAGAAAAACAAAATTTGCCTGCAAATTTTTAACAGAAAACGGGAGCATATAAATTGACATTTTATATATGTTCCATCCAGGAACAAGCTATGTAAAAATGTAATTTATGACATTATGTTTATACATTTATTAAATTAAATTAATTATTTAGGCTACAATTTTCTTAAAATGTATCCCTAAAATTTAAAAAAATGGATTTTTTGACAAAATATAACAAAACTATTTTGTTGTAATGTAATAGAATATAACAACTACTTACATAGAATTTACATTACATTATGTATTTTAAGTAATTTAGGGATGATTTAAATTATGCAGGGGAAATTGTGTAGGTCATATGTGAATACTATGCCATTTTATATAAGGGACTTGAGCATCCTAGGATTTTGTTATCTGAGGGAGTCCTGGAACCAATCCCTTGTAAATACAAATGAACAACTCTATATACGTATTCTGTTTCAATAAAAATATATTTCAGTAGGGTGGGCATGTTTTTATATCACTGTTCTGTAGATCTGAGAATCGTGGTTCAGATAAGGTGACTAACCTGCTTGAGATATTTAGCTAGAGAGTATCTGACAGTTGAGTTAAAAACTGAGGGGGTGTGGGGAGAGGAAGACATGAGGATAAATAGCTAATGCATGTGGGGCTTAATACCTAGGGGATGGGTTGATAAGTGCAGCAACCACCATGGAACACATTTACCTATGTAACAAACCTGCATGTCCTGCACATGTATCCCGGAACATAAAATTAAATTAAATAATTAAAACAAAAATAACTCAGATCATCTGAAATTTTCAGAAGTGACCTCTCATGGTATCATGTTTGAAAATTAGTCGCTTTCATGAGGTCATTGGCCAAAGATTCTGAATCAAAGTTCAGTTATTTAGGTTGTTTTTTATTTCAACACTTTCTTTAGTGCCTTCTATTAAAAGTAATGGCAAAAACCGCAATTACTTTTGCACCAACCTAGTACTTCTGGTTTACACAGTTGCTGGGAAAACTCCCTGCCACAACCAAGAACTGCCCCCAATAAGCAGAAGGAAAGCTCAGACCAAATGACGCAGACCTCTCCAGGTTGGTAGGTAGTCAAAGATTTATTCAGTGGAAACTTGCATACAAAGATAAAGCGGCGGTCTTGGGCAGCAGCAAGATGTGGCAGATCTCCCAGCTTGCACTGCATGCCTCTCTAGTCCTTTCTACCATGAGAAGAAAAGGGAAGAGAGAAAGGCGGAAAAAAAGTCACGTATGGCGTGTTAAGCTGTCTGGCTGTTTTCTTAATCTATTTAGTGTCTGCTTAAAGGGATTGTTTGTGTTCTCTACAATCTGGTCAGCATTTTTTAAGAGAGGAGGGGATGTTTTAGGCAGCATCAGTTATCTTGGTCTTCTGTTGGCTGAATCCTACAACTCACTTGTTGTCACATACCCAGTACACATTTGCATAAAATTAGTGCAAAATGCTTCTGCCAAACTTTTGAAACTCATTTCCAGAAACTCAGTCTCTGTAATGTCTCTAGATAACATTGAGCAGTGTGCCAGAGATATCCTCTGGAATCATTGAAATGGATGAGGAGGAAGCTGTACACTTGCCCTTCAAGCATTTTAAAATAATCTGCATTTTCAGAATTTTTTCCCTCCACACTGCCTACAGCTGTTCACTAAGAAGATGGAAGCTAATAGCAATTCCACCTTGGTTTCTTTACACTGGAAAAATCAAATCCTATCTTCTCTTTATGCATCATTTGGAAAAGTTTTGTGTGAGACTTCTTTAATTAAGGCGACACCTCACAAAACTCTATTATTTCATATACTTTGATCTTCTAATATTTGTTTTTTATGTTTGCTGTTCTCAGTGTTTGTTTTTGATGTGGTGATAATATTAGAATCCAATTTTGATTTTTTAGTATTTTACTCTGCTAAATCTCACAAAGTATGCTTGTTTGTTTTATTTATTTATTTTTTTTAAAAGTGCTTGCTCACAAAGATCACTCTCAATGAAGAGGATTTTATTTTTATTATGCTAAAGTAGGGTTTCAGGATCTCAGCAATATTTACACGTTTAACTGGATAATTATTTGCTCAGTTAGCAGAATCTCTTCTATTCACTAGATACTTGCAGCATACCTCCATTCCAATTGTGACAACCAAAAATGCCTCCAGCCATTGCCAAATTCCACTTGCATAATGCACTGGTTCTCATCAAGGCAGTTTTGTCCTGCAGGTAACATTTCTAACAATGAGGGGAGAACCTGCTACTAGTATGCACAGGAGAATCCGTATAGTGAAGAGTTATCTTGACTAAAATGTCAACAGCGTTAAAGTTGAAATCCTACTCGGTAAATCTGTTATAGCTCTTTATTTGAAGTTAAAATAGAAGATTGACTTCTCTAGGATAAAAGCTTTCAGGAAAATCTGACTGTAGTTTAGGTGTACGGTAGAAAGTAAAACAAGTTATATTGCCCTGTGAATTTGAAATCTTGTCTCTCAGATTTCTATGTTCATGTCTATCTGTCAAATTCTTACTTGCTCCTACACTTAGCAATACTACAACTGTAATAGAATCAGGAATATTCCCTCTCACTGTAAACACCAGTTTTTACCCAAAATAAGCACTAACTGTACTTCACAGAACGATACAGCAGTTTCCTGGGCCATCGCAGCCTTTGCAAGGCTGAAAACTCCTCACTCACCTATGGAATCTTCTGGGTATATGCTGCCTTTGATGCAAATGTAACTATCCCTGTCTGTTCAGTATTCCAGAAACTAAATGGACTCCGTCCGGACTCCTTAAGGCTGGTACTGGACAATTTTTCATCAGCGCATGCTTCTTTTTCCTTTTCTTGCACACATAGGAGGCAATGGATCTTAGAAAGGGGCTGAAAATTCTCTCCATTACATTCTGGAAGAGGAGCTACCTCTTCACCACCCGCCTATTGCCGCGTGTTTGTACTCTGATCTGCTATAGTTACTGCCTTCTGAGAATTTATGAGCTATGAAGTCATCACGGACGTCTTAGCCAGTTCTCAACTTGTGGCTTTGTATCAAATAATCCTTCTAATCCTGACAAGTGAAGGGAATATGTTTTTTCCCCGAGAGAATTCATAACTTTCTCTCGAGCTCTTCCTTTTTAAAAAATAACTTTTTCTATGCTGGCCAGAGAGCCACTGCCAATTTTCATTAAGTTCCTTTTCCTTAGGCATATTTATAATGTTTCTTCTGCCCACCTTGCCTTTCAGTTTCACCTATATTATATATCCTATTATTACATTATGATCTAACTATTTTTTAAGAGTAGCTCTTTCACCTCCTATTTAAATGCTTCTGACAAAGCAATCTATTAAGCTAAAAGAATAAGTATTTTTTTCTAAAAATTCTGTTATTGAAGACTTACTGAATGAATATCTGTCATTGCCTCACCTTTTTTTCTTTTTGTTAGTTGAGTTTCTCAGTTACATAACAACCTCATAGCCTATATTAATGTACTTCCATCAAATTCTGTTGTTTAGGTTAAATATTTCTTGTATTTGTAATTAATTTAATACATAAATAAGCTTCAAATTTAATAATTCTGGATTTAGCTATCTGGGGTTATACTCTTTGACACTACTTATCTGAATCCTGGTATATATCAGGGAACTAAATCTGCTCCAAAATTTAAGTTACATGTAACTTGGTAAGTTGGGCCTACTTACTGTCTTTTACCTTAGAGAGTAAAACAAAGTAATACAAGCAGAGTCTCTACAAAATTTCTAGCAGTCTTTTGCAATACTTAGACATTTCTGTTATAACAAGAATAATTTAAAATTATTTAAAAGTGCTGATAAGCTACTTGATTCAAAAGACAGGATAGAATATGTGACTAGAGTAGTGATTCTTAGATATTTTTTTGACACAGGTCTTTGAAAATGTGATAACACAAATTTTCTTTTTAGAATAAAAGAACTTCAAATTTCAAAGGATTTGTTTACAGTGAAACTTTCCATGTTAACCTTAGTTGTCCATGCACAGAAAGTTAAGAACCTCTGTACTGACTTTAAATATCAGGAATCAGGTAGGGGTTTTCTATGGAGTTTCTGTCTTATAAACCATTTGTCCAGAAATATTTCATTATTCCCTTAAAATGCCACCAAGCAAATATAATGGTAGTGATCTCCATGATTCAATCATGAAAAAATAAAAATTAACAAGCAAAAATGTACTCTAAGTTTTTCATTGCAACGTCTATGAATGTGCTTCAATCTAAAGATATTATAACTAAGAACTGAGCACAAATATGGAAAACAGATAAGTTTTCTAATACATACACTGAAAGCATAACTTTAAGATTAGAATTAAAAATACACATTAACATGCAAAGAAGTGATCGCAGAATAAATAGCAAAACTAAATTCAATGGACTAGATACTTGCTACTATCCACTCAGAACTAAGGGACATTAATACAGAATTTTTTTATTTTACTTCAGCTTAGATAAGTTTATTTATTTATATATA